>NC_058086.1:138336689-138489503 GCF_014858855.1 Bufo gargarizans
AGAGCCCACAGGGCACTGAGACCTCCTAATCCTGACCCCTCAAAGCCAAGGGATGTCATCTGCAGAGTCCACTTTTACGCAATAAAGGATCAGATTCTGCTCAAGGCCTGACAGATGTCGTCTCTGTCCTATGACGGCGTCCCCTTTATCTTGCTACAGGACTTATCTCGCTATACCCTAGCCCAGCGAGCTGCTTTGCGCCCGCTTTTGCACCTCCTCAAGGAACGCAGTATTCCTTATCGTTGGGGCATCCTTTTGCACTACTTGCGTGTCCCAAAGACCAAGTTGTCACCCTGCGAGACCCTACAGATCTACCCCATTTTCTGCAGCAGCTGGACTTACCGCCGGTTGATCTGGGGCCATGGCCTTCCCTTTTCCCACCTGCCTCTGAGTCGATGGGACGACAACGTCCACCGCCTGCCGAAAAAGTGGCCAGATCTGCTACTCCGACCTCAAGAGGAAAACGCCAGAAGGGACTAAGCTACTCTAGCCGCAGATCCTCGCCTCGCCCTGTTACCTGAGGGACTTTCTCCTTGACCTGGTCGGGTCTACCGATGCTTTATCTTGTTCACTGTTGCTTACTAGCTCACAGTTGTTTTTCCCATCCTTTCTAAGTGTCTTTATCAGGGCCGTCTTTAATATTGATTGGACCCTGGGCAAAAATTTACTTGGGCCCCCTGGATCCCGCCTGCCCAGTGAATGACTGTAAATACCTCCAGTTCTGAAGACTCCAGCGGCTCAGGATCAGTGCTCTGGGCTCAGGCTGGAAGTGGGCACCGCTCTGCAGGAAGGAGACCAGGGCTCGGCTCACCCTAGTGTTACAGTGCACTCCAGCACCCCACAGTATGCAGTATAGCACCCTATAGTATACAGCACCACACAGTATGCAGTATAGCACCCCACACTATACAGTACCCCACAGTATATAGTAGAGCAGTATAGCAGCCCACAGTATACAGTACCCCACAGTATACAACACCTCACAGTATACAGTAAAGCAGTATAGCACCTCACTGTATACATCACCCCAAACTATACACGATACAGCCCCCCATACTATACAGTACAGCAGTATAGCACTCCACACTATACAGCACCCACAGTATACAGTATACAGACCCCCACACTATACAGGCCCCCCACACTATACAGGCCCCCCACACTAAACAGGCCCCCCCACAGTATACAGCCCCCCCACACAGTATACAGCCCCCCCCACAGTATACAGGCTCCGCACACAGTATACAGCCCCACACAGTATAGAGCCCCCCCACAGTATACAGCCCCCCACAGTATACAGCCCCCCACAGTATACAGTCCCCCCACAGTATACAGTCCCCCCACAGTATACAGGCCCCCACAGTATACAGCCCCCCCACAGTATACAGGCCCCCACAGTATACAGGCCCCCCACAGTATACAGGCTCCCCACAGTATACAGGCCCCCACAGTATACAGGCCCCCACAGTATACAGGCCTCCACACAGTATACAACCCCCCACAGTTTACAGTCCCCCACACAGTATACAGCACCCCACTATACAGTAGTTTACAGTATATTAGCATAACAGCCCCTGTCACCTTTTTCTGATGTAATCTTCACACAAAAAAGCTCCACAGATAAGGTAAAGTTCTTGTGCAGCAAGATAAGGTAAAGTTCTTGTGCAGCAACACTCCTGCTAGGACCTGTGATGACCTCATAGCCATGTGACCAGTAATATTGCTAGGTTACTGGTCACATGGTGATGATGTCATTAAGGTCCCAGATCACAGCTCTCACAGACACAGTACTCTGGCTGGAGTGCCGGCAGGCATGGCATGGCAGCACCCCCTATGTAGCTGACAGCCTGACACCCGGGGCAGTAGCTAGCAGGGCTCAAGAGGCAGCTGCCTTGGGCCCCCCAGGAGCAACTGGGCCCGGGGCAGCTGCCCCTTTTGCCCCTTGGAAAAGATGGCCCTGGTCTTTATGCTCCTAACTTGCTGGTGCTTATAAGTTACTATGTGCATCTTCCGGTGTTGTGGGGGGTTAGCTCTTGTCTGGCTGACACTTTTTCCCCCAAATACGCAGAGACCTTCCCTTGGGGTGCCGGCCCCAAGTGACAGCCTCTTTAGACCTTAGGGTCGCCTCCATCTTCCCTTTTCAGGGTTTATTCCTGTTTGTTCACTTTTAACAGTTTTTTCTTTTTTTTTTTCTTTGTTTTTTGTCGGTCGTTTTCCCGTTACTCCCTTGTGTTTATCCTCCCTTACCCCTTTCCCCCACAGCAATGGGGTCACTGAAGATTGCGTCATTCAATGCGAAGGGTCTCAACACTCCAGAAAAAAGAGCCCAGGTACTCCACCACTTTCATCGCCAAAAGGTACATGTTGTTTGTTTCCAGGAAACGCACTTTAAGGAAGGGAGTGCCCCAAACATGCGACATCGACACTACACAACCTGGCACTTTGCAAATAATGCAGTGAATAAGACTAAAGGAGTCGCCATAGCGATCCACAAGTCTCTACCTCATCAAGTGCTGGGGTGTACTGCCGACTCAGATTATTCTCTGGTCCGACCACACGCCCATATACTGCTCCCTGAAATTGCCTTTCCTCACTAAACAGGAATGGACATGGCGATTAAACGAAAGTCTCCTTCTTGATGCGGGATGCGCTGCTGACCTCACTAGTAGTATAACTAACCTCGTGTCAGACCACAAGGAGGATTCCACCCCATTGCCAATCCAATGGGAGGCCTTGAAGTGCGTTCTTCGAGGTATGCTCATTAAACATGGCTCCCGTCTCAAGAAGGAGAAAGCCCACTCACTTAAGCTCGCTTTACAAAAGGTCACTTCCCTGGAGCTTGCCCACAAACGAGCGCTTACCCTGCAAACCCTTCACGATCTCCAGAATGCACGTATGGAGGCCAGGCGCCTTTTAGACGTATCCTATAAGCCCATGGTTCAAATTTGTAGGAGTAAATTCTACGAATACGGGAACAAAAGTGGACGTATGTTGGCAAGGGCCCTTAGGGGACGACTGGCAGCCTCTCACATTCCCGCTATCAAAAACGCCCAGGACCGTATGGTTCATACAACCACCGATATTGCGGCTACTTTTCACTCCTTCTATTCAAAACTTTATAATCTGCCCCAAGCATCCCCTCAAGTGGAGGGTGAGTCTCCTGGCTCACCTCTGCTACTTCCCAAACTCTCTGCGCTTGACTCGTCCACCTTGGAGGCCCCATTCTCAGAGACTGAACTCCACGCGGTACTCAAGTCGCTCCTGAGCGGCAAGAGCCCAGGTCCTGATGGGTTTACGGCTAGGTTCTATAAGGCCTTCTCTCCCAATCTCTCCCCTATTATGCTTCAGGTCTTCAATGGAGTGTCTCCTGGGCTCCCCTTCCCAGCGCAGACCATGGAGGCGCATATTACGGTCATCCCGAAACCAGGAAAGGACCCTCACTTGTGTGCCAGCTATCGCCCTATCTCTCTTTTAAACGTTGATCTTAAGATCTTCGCCAAATTAATGGCGAACAGGCTAAATTCTTATCTGCCTTCCCTGGTTTGCGCTGATCAGGTAGGGTTCGTGCCGGGGAGGGAAGCCCGGGACAACACTCTTAAAACCCTGGACATCATCCACTATGCTAAATCTAAAAAAGTCCCCCTGATGGTACTCTCCCTTGATGCAGAAAAGGCCTTTGATCGGATTTCTTGGCGCGCCATCCGTGAGACTCTCTTGCATATAGGCTTGGGCCCGATATTCATGTCCAGGATCCTGACACTGTACCAACATCCCACCGCTAGAGTCAAGGTAAATGGTACCCTCTCCCCCTCCTTTCCAATTCACAATGGGACACGGCAGGGATGTCCACTGTCCCCCTTACTATATGTCCTGGTCATGGAACACCTGCTGGCCTCCATACGTGCCAATCCAGACATAACGGGGATAAAGATAGGACCACAGGAGTATAAGTGTGCAGCGTTTGCTGACGATCTCCTTCTTTACATTACCAACCCATGCATCTCTCTGCCATCCTTACTGCGGGAGATATCTAATTTTAGTGCTTGGTCCAATTTTAAGATTAATATGTCTAAGTCAGAGGCCCTAGATGTCACTTTGCCACAAGACCTGACCCCTGCTCTTAAGGCCTCTTTTCCCTTTGCTTGGCCACCTAGAGGCATAACATATTTGGGGATTAAAGTGACGGCAGATCTTTCACGACTTCACAAATTGAACTTCGCACCCCTCCTCCTCCAGTTCCAAAAAGACTTAGATGGATGGCTTAAGCGAGACTCCTCTTGGTTTGGTAGGATTAGTATAATAAAGATGACTCTCTTGCCAAAACTACTGTATCTTTTGCAGACTATTCCTCTACACATCCCGTCTACTTTTTGGTCCCAGCTCCGTAGATGTTTCACGCAATTTGTATGGGCTCCTGGCCGACCACGGATTAAATGGGAAATAATGACTCGCACTAAGGAAACAGGAGGAGTGGGTCTCCCTGACTGTCGACTATACTACCGTTCTGCAGCCTATGCCCGACTGCCAGACCTGACGCGTACTGATAGTACTAAGGTGTGGGTACGAATTGCAAATGACACCTCATCGTGTTCGGTATCAACCCTCCCATGGCTAGTAGGCTCCCAGCGCCCAACGTTGTCGCGATTGTCCTTCTCTGCCCATAATACATTTGTAACTTTGGCGTCCATCGGTCGCCCTACCTCGCTGATTGATCCTAAAGGCCCCCTGGTACCAGTCACTGATCACCCTAGATTCCCTCCAGGGCACTTACCCAAACACTTTCTTCAGGGTACGAGATCCCGACCGATCAGGTTCTTCCAGGTAGTCTCTGGTCCCACACTTAAGCCCTTGTCCCAGATTTTAGAGACCCCACTGACCCGTAATTCCTTTGAATACCTGCAGCTTCAGCACTTCTATGCCTCTTTAAGTAGAACCCATGCGCTGGGCAGAAAGCTCACTGAGTTTGAGCGGATGTATGTTTCTCCATCAGAGACCCCATATCCGCGGTATATAAGCTACTGATACAACAGCGGTCCTCATGCCTTCCTCCATATTGTCAAGCCTGGGAGCGGGATTTGGGGAATCAGTATGCCCCAGCCCAGTGGAACAGGTGCTTCCTTCTAGCACACAAATCTACGATCTCTGCCAAAGCTCAGGAAACGAGTTACAAAATTATTTCCAGATGGTACAGAGTACCGGCATTGCTCCACAAATGGTTCCCGACGGTGTCGGACCGTTGCTGCCTCAAGGAGGAAGGCACGATGATCCACATTTGGTGGAACTGCAGTAGCCTACGACCTTTCTGGGACTTCGTTCACAGAACGATTAAGGAGGTCACAGGTGTCCCCATCCAGAATTCCCCGGAAGCCCTCTTGCTGTTCGACAGTGTCCTAAATGTTCCGGCATATAAAAAGTCCCTCTTAAAGTACATGGTTCAGGCAGCGAAAGCAGGGATTCCTAGACACTGGAAAACCGTCTCTCCCCCCTCGCCTGAGGAGTGGTTCGATGAAATCGCTTTGTACCAGAGGTTGGAAGACCTCATTAGTGTTACGCCTGTAGATGTCGCGCAATATGTGATGATATGGGGCCCCTGGGAAACCTTTCGCTCTTCAACCGCATTCCGTGATGCGCAAATTTAACTGCCTCATCAGAGAATGTACCCTCCCCCCATCCTTTCCTCCCCCCTGTTCCCTTGTCTGATGTCTTGTCTGTCTATTTGTTCTTAGAATTCACAACCCATCTAGTTGTGTTTGATTCATACTTACTCATGACTAG
The DNA here is from genome assembly GCF_014858855.1 of Bufo gargarizans. NCBI lineage: Eukaryota > Metazoa > Chordata > Amphibia > Anura > Bufonidae > Bufo > Bufo gargarizans. Next base: position 138,342,465 of record NC_058086.1, read on the forward strand.
TACTGTGTAATGATGAGTATGTATTCCCACTACGATTCTGTGGACACCATACTTGAATTGTTCACACTGTTTGAATATGTGCATACCTTTGCTTTGGTTGTACCAAAAAACTTTAATAAAATCGAAATGAAGTAAAATAAAAATAAAAGGTGGAATCTGATTTGGTTGCTATGGGCAACTAAGCAGTTCTACTTTACACTAGTTTGATAAATTAACCCCATATACTTCTACAGTAAGATGACATACAAGTACACTGACCTAAAGAATTATTAGGAACACCTGTTCTATTTCTCATTAATGCGATTATCTAGTCAACCAATCACATGGCAGTTGCTTCAATGCATGTAGGGTTGTGGTCCTGGTCAAGACAATCTCCGGAACTCCAAACTGAATGTCAGAATGGGAAAGAAAGGTAGGCTACAACAGCAGAAGACCCCACCGGGTACAACTCATCTCCACTACAAATAGGAAAAAGAGGCTACAATTTGCACGAGCTCACCAAAATTGGACTGTTGAAGACTGGAAAAATGTTGCCTGGTCTGATGAGTCTCGATTTCTGTTGAGACATTCAAATGGTAGAGTCTGAATTTGGCGTAAACAGAATGAAAACATGTATCCATCATGCCTTGTTACCACTGTGCAGGCTGGTGTTGGTGGTGTAATGGTGTGAGGGATGTTTTCTGGGCACACTTTATGCCCCTTAGTGCCAATTGGCCATCGTTTAAATTCCACGGGCTACCTGAGCATTGTTTATGACCATGTCCATGCCTTCATGACCACCATGTACCCATCCTCTGATAGCTACTTCCAGCAGGATAATGCACCATGTCACAAAGCTCAAATCATTTCAAATTGGTTTCTTGAACATGACAATGAGTTCACTGTACTAAAATGGCCCCCACAGTCACCAGATCTCAAACCAATAGAGCATCTTTGGGATGTGGTGGAACGGGAGCTTTGTGCCCTGGATGTGCATCCCTCAAATCTCCATCAACTGCAAAATGCTATCTTATCAATATGGGCCAACATTTCTAAAGAATGCTATCAGCACCTTGTTGAATCAATGCCACGTAGAATTAAGGCAGTTCTGAAGGCAAAAGGGGGTCCAACACCGTATTAGTATGGTGTTCCTAATAATTCTTTAGGTGAGTGTATATACTGATGTATAATTTCCTTAATAAATGTTATTCAGAAGTTAACTGGTCTTGGTAGTAATTTCTGGAACCTATGCCCATCATGGATATGTTATAACTGGTATTATCCAGTTTGAAGGTTGGATCTTGATATACACTCACCTAAATAATTATTATAATAAATAATAACGAGAGTTAGGGGTCACCACCTTTCCCTCTCCCTTGGGCAGGACTTTCCCTTTTTCCTCCCTGTGCGTGTTGCCGGTCATTACAGATGCACATCCAGGGCACGAAGCTCCCGTTCCACCACATCCCAAAGATGCTCTATTGGGTTGAGATCTGGTGACTGTGGGGGCCATTTTAGTACAGTGAACTCATTGTCATGTTCAAGAAACCAATTTGAAATGATTCGAGCTTTGTGACATGGTGCATTATCCTGCTGGAAGTAGCCATCAGAGAATGGGTACATGGTGGTCATGAAGGGATGGACATGGTCAGAAACAATGCTAAGGTAGCCCATGGCATTTAAACGATGGCCAATTGGCACTAAGGGGCATAAAGTGTGCCCAGAAAACATCCCCCACACCATTACACCACCACCACCAGCCTGCACAGTGGTAACAAGGCATGATAGATACATGTTCTCATTCTGTTTACGCCAAATTTGCCCTTATGATATGATGTATTCATGCCTTAAAAAGGACCTTTTACCACTTCTGACATGCCTGTTTTCATATTTTCATGCATTTCCTATGTAATACACAATTCTGGAGCATCTATTCTTTTTGCTCTATGTTGTGCCATTCCTTTATTATTTCTACTAGAAGTTATGAGTGAATTACTAGCAGTCTGCAGTAAGGGTACAAGGGTACAAATGGGTGCTAACAAGTTTGGGGGGGGTGTCCCTGCACAGTCTGAAGATGGCAGCATTGATTGGATAGAGTCAGTCTGTACAGGTACACACCCTGAACTGGTTACCGCTAGAGATGAACAAATTTCTCAAAAATGATTTGGTCGGTTCGCTAAATTTTCTGAAAAGATTTGATTTGATCCAAATTTATTCACGGTGAATCGCGTTAAAAACAGCTATTTCCTGTCTGCAGATAACCTGTATAGTGGTATAGAACACTGTGCCTTGCAGTAACACACATAGGGAGTCTGCTGTGGCAGTGAAACAATACTGTGAGTCAGTATGACATGCAGATGACAGGAGAGGCTTCTTGGAGAGGGCTCAGTTCCCAAATTGTATTGGTGCCCTTGATGGGAAGCACATACGGGTTAAGAAGCCACCAAACACAGGGTCCCGATTCTATAATTTTTTTCTCTGTAGTTTTGCTGGCCTTGGCTGACACAAACTACAGGTTTATAATTGTAGATATTGGGTCCTATGGAAGTACTGAAGATGCTTGCATCTTCAGGTCTTCCAGAATGGGTTGCTGGCTTCAGTCCAACCAATGTACCTAGATGTACCACAGCCAGCAAACCTTCCTGTCTCCTCTGGCCCTTTTTGCCCACATCATGCGTCCCCTACTAGCCCCTTAAGGACCCATGATGTACATGTACGTCATTTCTTTGCGGGACAAGTACTTCATGGGTATCGGGCGGGTGCAGGAGCTGCGCCCGCCCGATCCGCAGCAGAAGTCTGGCAGTCACTGATAGCCGGACCCCTGCTTCATGCACCAGCATCAGTGAAATCACCGATGCCGCCACTTTAACCCTTCAGATGCCGCGGTCAGCGCTGACTGAGGCACGTGCGATGTCCGGCGGGGATCGGCGTTGCAATCTGTGACGGGGACCCGATGGCAAGGAAGGCAGCCCCATGCCTTCCTTAGGAATCGAGGCAGCCTTCCGGTGAGATCCAGCCCCCTGGATCTCACAGGCAGGAAGCTGTATGAGTAATACACACTGTATTACTCATACAGCCAATGCATTCCAATACAAAAGTATGGAACAGACCCCAAAAGTTGAAGTCCCAAAGTGGGACAAAAAATAAAGTGAAAAAAAAGTAGAAAAATTAAGTTTTCCCCCCCAAAAAAGTAAAAGTTTCAAGTAAAAAACAAAACAAAACATTTTTTCCCAAATAAAGTTAAACATTTTTAAAATAAAATAGGGCTCTATAAACATATCACATGACCTAACCCCTCAAATTAACACTATAAAAATAAAAATAAAAAACTGTGCTAAATAATCAATTTTTTTGTCACCATACATCACTAAACGTACAACAAGCAATAAAAAAGGCATATGCCCGCCAAAATAGTACCAATCTAACCGTCACCTCATCCCGCAAAAAAATGGCCCCTTCCTAAGACAATTGCCCAAAAAATAAAAAAAACTATGGCTCAGAATATGGAGACACTAAAACATCATTTATTTTTTTGTTTTAAAATGCCGTTATTGTGTAAAATGTAAGTAAATAAAAAAGTATACATATTAGGTATTGCCACGTCCATAAGGACAGGCTCTATAAAAATACCACATGACCTAACTCCTCAGGTAAACACCGGAAAAAAAATTAAATAAAAACTGTGTAAAAAAAAAAGTGTAAAAAAGTATACATATTAGGTATCTCCGCATCCGTAATAACCTGCTCTAGAAAATATCACATGACCGTAATTTTTTTAAAATAAAAACAGTATAAAATAGCCATTTTTTGTCACCTTACATCACAAAAAGTGTAATAGCAAGCAAGCGATCAAAAAGTAATATGCACCCCATAATAGTGCCAATCAAACCATCATCTCATCCCTACCTAAGATAATCGCCCAAAAATTGAAAAATCTATGGCTTTCAGACTATGGAGACACTAAAACATGATTTTTTATGGTTGAAAAATGAAATCATTATGTAAAACTTACATAAAAAAAAAAAAAAAGTAGACTTATTAGGTATTGCCGTGTCCGTAAGAACCTGGCCTATAAAAATATCACATGACCTAACCCCTCAGATGAACACTGTAAAAAAAATAAAAAGTAAAAGAAGTCATTTTTTGTCACCTTATATCCCAAAAAGTGTAATAGCAAGCAATCAAAAAGTCATGCACACCCCAAAATAGTGCCAATCAAACCGTCATCTCATCCCAAAAAAATCTTACCCTACCTAAGATAATTGCCCCAAAACTGAAAAAAGATGGCTCTCAGACTATGGAGACACTAAAGCATTTTTGTTTAAAAAATGAAATCATTTTGTAAAACTTACATAATTAAAAAAGTAGACATATTATGTATCGCAGCGTCCGTAATAACCTGCTCTATAAAAATATCACATAATCTAACCCCTCAGGTGAATACCATAAAGAAAAAAGTGTAATAGTAAGCAATAAAAAAGTCATATGCACCCTATAATTGTACCAATCAAACCATCATCTCATCCTTAAAAAAATTTGCCCCTACACAAGACAGTCACCCCAAAAATAAATAAAACAATGGCTTTCAGAATGTGAAGACACTAAAAAGAAAGATTTTTTTCAAAAATGCTTTGTTATGTAAAACTGAAACAAAGAACAAAAATAAATTGGCATTTTTGTGTCCGTGACAACCTGCTCTATAAAAATACCTCATGATCTAACCTGTCAGATGAATGTTGTAAATAACAAAAAATAAAAACTGTGCCAAAACAGCTATTTCTTGTTACTTTGCCTCACAAAAAGTATAATAAGAGCAACCAAAAATCATATATACCCTAAAATAGTAACAACAAAACTGCCACCAGGCAGTGCATCAGGGGGGATTCAAATGGGACATGGTATAAAAAAAACAGTCCAGCAAAATCCAAAAAACGTATTGCGTTCCTTTTACTTCTGCGCAATGCTGTGTGCCTATACAGCAGTTTACGACCACATACGGGGTGTTTCTGTAAACTACAGAATCAGGGCCATAAATATTAAGTTTTGTTTGGCTGTTAACCCTTGCTTTGTAATTGGAAAAAATTGATTAAAATGGAAAATCTGCCCAAAAATGTTAAATTCTGAAATGTCATCTCTATTTTCCATTAATTCTTGTGGAACACCTAAAGGGTTAACAAAGTTTGTAAAATCAGTTTTGTTTACCTTGAGAGGTGTCATTTCTAAAATGTGGTCAATTTTGGGGAGTTTCTACTCTAGGGGTGCATCAAGGGTGCTTCAAATGGGACATGGTGTCAAAAAACCAGTCCAGCAAAATCTGCCTTCCAAAATTCGTATGGCATTCCTTTCCTTCTGCGCCCTGCCGTGTGCCCGTACAGCAGTTTACAACTACATATGGGGTGTTTCTGTAAACTACAGAATCAGGGCAATAAATATTGAGCTTTGTTTGGCTGTTAACCCTTGCATTGTTAGCGGGGAAAAAATGATTAAAATGGAAAAGCTGCCAAAAAAGTGAAATTTTGAAATTTTAGCTCTATTTTCCATTAATTCTTGTGGAACACCTAAAGGGTTAACAAAGTTTGTAAAATCTGTTTTAAATATCTTGAGAAGTGTAGTTTTTAAAATAGGGTCATTTTTGGGTGGTTTCTATTATGTAAGCCTCACAAAGTGACTTCAGACCTGAACTGGTCCTGAAAAAGTAGGTTTTAGAAATTTCTTGAAAAATTTCAAGATTTGCTTCTAAACCTCTAAGCCTTCTAACGTCCCCAAAAAATAAAATGGCATTCACAAAATGATCCAAACATGAAGTAGACATATGGGTAATGTAAAAGAACTATTTTTGGAGTTATTACTATCTATTATAAAAGTAGAGAAATAGAAATTTTGAAATTTCTTGGGGTTAATTCTAATTTTTTGACTCAATTTTACCACTGTCACTGTACATGAAGTACAATATGTGGCGAGAAAACAATCTCAGAATGGCCTGGATAAGTAGAAGCATTTTCAAGTTATCACCACATAAAGTGATACATGTCAGATTTGCTAAAAATGGCCTGGTCCTTAAGGTGAAAAAATGGCAGGGTCCTTAAGGAGATAGGCGAGGTTTGGATGCAAAGAGGCACACTTTTAATTATTGGTTAAGTAGGGCCAGAAGGTTCGTGGAGTGCGCCTTTGGTTTTTTTTCTAGTAAATGGCAGGTTTTTCTTTCAGCCATACAGCTGGCCCCCCAAAAATGTCAATGTGGTCATCAAAGCATGTGTAGTGCTGCACAACTACATACGTACCTATGAGGCGACACCTGATGAAGACGCCCAAGTCTATAGTCTGCCATCAGGAAGAGACACTTTACAACTTGGAAGATCTAGATCTGCTGGACTGAGAGTGTGGGACTTATTTTCTGAATATTTTATGTCCCCTATAGGTTCATTCGCTTTTCAGCAGTAGTACTCGACTCATGGATGTTTGTGTTTGCCAGATATATTTTTTTAACATGGATGCTTATTTTTTAGTTAGTTTTTGTATTTTTTAGTTAGGACTCGCAACATAATGAGGACCCTTGACATGGGTTGGCAACTAGCTTACATATTTTGCTTACATATATTGTTTTACACAGGGTATGTGAAATATGTACTTATATCTCATTCATAGAAAGTGAAAAATTTATCCTAAAATGTATGCATGTTTTCCCATCATCATTAATAAAGTTGTAGTTGGCCTTATTCTGATGTAATAAAAACTATCATTACATGTGTCATGGTGCTTAAACTCCATCTGTATTGTTTTTACTATTGTGTACTTAAAGGACATTATATTTTTTTTTAAAAATGTTATGTATATATGTATAGTAAAAAAATATAGTTGGAATACAGTTTCTGAATTTGTAGATATTGGTGAAAACTACATTATTAGTTTGTGCAAGTGATAGAAAACACAAGTTAATATAGTATAAGTGTTTTTGGGTGATATTAATGTTTAGTTAAAGTGTACAATTATTAATGTTTTGTGTTGCTGCAACATAAATATCATTATGCACTGTATATAATAAAGATAACAATAAAATTCAGGAAAATAAAACTCTGTTTATTCACAAACGAAATAGTCAACTTGACAATTTTTTGGGGTTAGTGTAATAAAATGACATAAATATAGATGAAAAAATCAAAATCACAAATTAAAAAAAAGCCTAGATGGCGAGGGGGTACCCTGATACTGCAGGCCAGGGTAGCCTGGTTGGGAAGGGGGGCCTGAGTACTGTGATGGGCCAGCTTGTGAGGAGGAGGGGACAGGTTGCCCATAAGAAGATTCCCCCTGATACTGTGAGCCATTTGGCCAAATAGGTGGCCCATAATGATCCCTTGGAGGAGGGATCATTTGTTTGTTTTTTTCGAATATTCGCTATATTGCTATATATTCTTGTTTTAGAATATTACGAATATTCAAGAAAAAGAATATATTCAATAAAGTGCTATATATTCATTTTTTAGAATATTCATAATTTTTCCCATTTAAAGTCATGATTCCTCCCTGCTTCTTGCTTGTGGGCCAATAAGTCATTGGCCCACAAGCAGGAATCAGGGAGGAATCATGTTTTTACTCAGCAATTGAAAATTTTGCGCTAAAAATTCACATTACGAAAATTTGAAATTTGAATATTCGTGATCAACACTAATCACATATTACTATCATCCGCAAAATACATTTAGCACATAGCACTACATGAACTAACCAACATATTACATATGGGGCCATTTAGCTACATTGGGGAAATTAGAAGTGTCATACAGTAGCTGGCCATAGCAACAATTCCTAATCCATTTGTCATGTTGTTCACCTACTTTTGCTAATGAAAGGAGGAATTGGAATGGTTGCTATCAGCAACTATGACATTTCAAAATGAACAATTGTTACCAATCAAATTACCCACATAGTCTACATACAGTGTGCATCAATAAACATGTAGTGGTCAGTGTGCAGAATTAACTTATGGATGCTACTCCATGACCTAACGGAGGAACATCACTTGTTCCTTAAACATATATGGCCTTTTCTTTGGGGGCCCGGAACCACTCCACCCTTGGTGCTGCATTTCTTGGTGGAACTGGTCCCTGCAGCTCTGCCAACGATTCTTGACCTGATCGACTTGTAATAAAAAGACAAGAAAGGAAAATGTAGGCAAATATACAATCCTACAGAGGATAACGTATCACATATGCTATACTAGGCAGGATAACGTATCACATGTGCTGTACTAGGCAGGATAACGTATCACATGTGCTATACTGGGCAGGATAACCTATGACATAGCCTATGCTAGGGAGGACAGCAAGTATCACACATGCATACATTGGCTACTAACCTAAATTCTGGCGACTTTGCCCTTTGGTTTTCTCCCAGATGGTGGAAAAAAGCTCCTGGGTTATCTCCACCCAGGCTGCATCTTTTTTATACCGGTCGTGGTAGTCCCAAATGCACAATGGACAATGAGCCTCTCCACATCCATTGTCTCTGGTGTCTTTGGCATGGCGCAAAATAGTCAGCAAGGGCTGAAAAATTCAGCAGCAAATGTCTGCCTCATGTGCTGCCTGGAGCCGGACGCTGAGAAACTCAACTTCCTGTCTAAAATACCTTCACTGTTGTTAAGTTACTTGAGTTAAAAACGCAACTCAATGCATTCCATCTGGATGCAATGCGATTTTCACGCAGCCCCATTCACTTCTATGGGGCCAAAAAACGCAGAATATAGAACATGCTGCGATTTTCATGCAACACACAAGGTATGCGTAAAAAACAAAGCTCATGTACACAGACCCATTGAAATGTATGGGTCCGGATTCAGTGCAGGTGCAATCAGGCATTGCACCCACGCGGCATACTCGCTCGTGTAAAGGGGGCCTTAGGAGTCAGGAGGAAAGTTCCCTGGCATAACCTACAGTAAGACTACAGAGAAGAAGTGCAGCTCACAGAAGAAGCTGAGTTATACAGCCAGCCTGTCAGTACAGCAGAGTCAGAGTGAAACAGAGATATACCAAAGTTGAGTTTGCCTGCCAGTTTAAAGGGCTTCTGTCACCCCACTAAAGTGATTTTTTTTTTTTTGGGGCTAGTTACATTCGTTATAGTGTGATATATGAGAATATAATATTGTTACTTACTTTCATGCGTCCGTTTCTTAAGAAAACAAAGTTTTATTATATGCAAATCAGGTCTCTACCCAAAGAGAAGACGTCATCGGCGCAGGCGCACTGAGGGAGTTCTGAGGAGACGAGCCTCCGCATCTCAGAGCGCCTGCGCCGAATGAACAGAGGCGCGTGATTTTTAAAATGCTGACAGGGCCGGCCGGAGGAGGAGATCACGGCTGGCCCTGTCAATCAACACGAAGAGGGGGCGGTTTTTTGCGGCGGCTACCAGCAAGTAGACGCCCTACTTGCTGGTAGAGACCTGATTTGCATATAATAAAACTTTGTTTTCTTAAGAAACGGCCGCATGAAAGTAAGTAACAACATTATATTCTCATTTGCCTGCTGGAACCAAGACAAAGCCTGTAAACCATTTTGGCAAAGTAAAGCTGCCATTGAACTTCATCTCAAGGTCTGGACTCCAGTTTTTCTTTTATCCCTTAATTATTCCCTTTATTTATTGCTTCGGAGCCAAAACCTGGGGTCCAGCAGTGTTCAGGTAGGAGTATAGTGACACACAATAAGAGACATTTTAGGTCGCAACATACCACTCTGCATTTCCTACAACTTGGACGCGTTATATGGTACGGCCCTGGGGGGAGGCCGCCCGTTTCAAGTCCACAGAGTAGCCTAGTGACATAGTGGTGAGGTGGCAGCAGCATGAGTAGATCACAGAGTGGCCCAGTGGCCAAGTGATGAGGTAATAGCATCATGAGGAGACCACAAAATGGCCCAGTGACCGAGTGGGGAGGTGGCAGCAGCATGAGAAGACCACAGAGTGGCACAGTGACAGAGTGGTAAGGTAGCAGCAGCATGAAGAGACCACAGAATGGTGATGTGGCAGCAGCATGAGGAGACCACAGAGTATTGAGGTGCCAGCAACATGAGGAGACCACAGAGTGGCCCAGTGACAGAGTGGGGATGTGGGGGGCGATACCAGTACCAGCTGAAGATGGTGGGTGGCAGTAGGAGCAACTGGCAAATAAATGACAGCTTGGGAATTTCCACCTTTGCTCGGCACAAGCCATCAGTTCTCTTAAAGGTGCAGAGTCCACCACTTGGAAAGGAAGGGACTGCAGCACCAGCAACTTGGCCAGGAGCACGTTCAGCTTCTGCACCAATGGATGAGTGCATGCATACTGTTGTCTCTTGGCAATCACTTCGGTGATCAATTTCTCATGAACTGACTGATGACGAGTAGGAGGACGAGGAGCAGGAGAAACAGAACCAGTAGATGATGGAAAGAACAGACAGCTCCCTTCAGCTGAGGTGGTGGAGCTTTAAATGCAGGAAAAGGGGTGCAGGCCACTGGGTGATGGAACAGTTGCTGCAGCAAGCTGGACCACTACATTAGCACCACGGTTCTCCCAGGCCACTTTATGGTGATGCTGCATGTGTTGTATGCAGGACCGTGGTGCCAACGTTGGCACCCTGGCCACTCTTCACCTAATCACCTTCTGCCCACATATTCAGCAAATGGACATGTTTACCTCCTCCACCAGATGGATAAAATAATACAAGACCACTGAGTATGGCATTTTCCCCCAACATTACACGGTGACTGCCTGCTACTGCTGCCTCCTTGAACCCCTACACCTCTTTTTTCCGGACAGATAGGCTCCCGCACACGTTTGGCTCCCGACCTTCCACTGCTGCCAACATGCTGACTCAGCAGCTGCCTCACGCGCAAGCTGACACTCTTTTCTACTGATGATGATGAAGCCCCTTCTTCACTCGGCTCCCATATGTAATCGGCTACATCTTCATCATCTGCTACTGTCTGCACCTCACTGATGTCCCTCTCAACAGTCTCAGGGCCAGGAGCCTGACCGCTCGAAACACCAGCTCCCGTGCGTCTCTCATCATCACTACATGCCCGCCTACCGGAGGAAGCGGCGGATGTCTCCACCAGATCTTGGCTGGGCAGTAGTTGCTGACTGTCCTCTAGTAGCTCATCCTTGCTGAAAAGTAAAGCTGAGCCTACGGCATATAATACTTCTCGAGCTGAGAGGACAGAAAATGACAAAGGCAGGTTGAGGACAGTTGGGGACACAGGGCCTGCTACTGGGCCATGGCAACTAAGCGTTGTGTCAGAAGAACCCACTGACTCTTGGCCAGGGGTGTCTGATGTCACTTGCGACCGAGTAGAAGACTGAGTCAACCACTTAAGCACCGCTGGGTTGCTGGTCAAGACATGACTGCTAGATGACACTGGAGCTCAGGCCTCTCGTTGCGACTCCTGCTGCCAACCCCCTTCTCCTGCTGCTACTTGTGCCTGTGGCAGAAACATTTGGGCCACTGCCCATTGCCTTTGAAGAGCCTGTCACTTGTCTGTCTGACATATTGCAAAGATAATAAAATGTACATTTTTTTTTAATTAATACACCACAAAAAATGTCTATAAATCCTCCTATGTGTTGCTTGGAGAATATCGTTTTCTCATCATCGTCTTTTGCCAGCTCTAGTTGCCATACATATGTCAGGTTCCTCAAGCTTCATGGCTGGCCTCCTGTTCTATCTTTATAAATCTGCCCCCCCTCCCTTTATTTGGAGCACTACAGTATAAGCATTAGTTTTCAATGCCATGTTTATGTCGTCAAATGTTAGTTCTTTGCCTCCTAATGTAAAATTTCTTCAGCTCTCTTGAAAGATACTGAAAGATGTTTCTTATGTAATATCCTCCAAATACATGAAATATACTAAACATTTTAGAAAGTCATCTTGTATTTTCTGGATACAAACCGGCAGTTATTTCTATATATTTAACTTGTAGTTTGGCAGTCATGTGGGGTTAAGACATGGCCTTTATTCCTTTCATGTGTTGGCCAAATACTGGCTGGCTGGCTGGCTGTATTTCCCCACTGCATATTTCACTAGTGCATGACTCACAAGCAATAGCATTACTAAATTAAGTCAACGTTTACCTCCAGTATTGCTTATGACTTCTAACTAGTAGAATACTCTGCTGTCTCTTCAATTTTATCTTTTTAATATCAAACAATCCACTTTGCCTGTGTGACCTTCTTTGGTTTTAGTGTTCCTACTTAATCTTCTGGTCCTGGCCTGCCTACTTTTAGTGACTACTCTGGGGTCCACAACCCGGGAATCTGACTAGTCAAGCCCAAACAGGGTCTCAAATAAAAAACTGATGTATAGGGTAGACTCTAACGTCATAGTGCTAGTGGATAACAGCTTAAAGATTCCACTTTCCAAAGTCTATAAACCAACATAAGGGCCAAAAGCAGGAATAACAATGTCCTGTGGTTAGCTTATGCACCACAAACCCACAAGAAATGCACAAGGCAAAATAGTATACCGCCAAAATGGTACTTTATTCATTAAATCCATAACAATTTAAATATATTTTTAAAAGACATATAAATGGGACTTTAACTGCACAAATGAGGTTATAGATAGGGATGAGCGAACTCGAACTGTATAGTTCGGGTTCGTACCGAATTTTGGGGTGTCCGTGACACGGACCCGAACCCGGACATTTTCGTAAAAGTCCGGGTTCGGGTTCGGTGTTCGTCGCTTTCTTGGCGCTTTTGTGACGCTTTCTTGGCGCTTTTTGAAAGGCTGCAAAGCAGCCAATCAACAAGCGTCATACTACTTGCCCCAAGAGGCCATCACAGCCATGCCTACTATTGGCATGGCTGTGATTGGCCAGAGCACCATGTGACCCAGCCTCTATTTAAGCTGGAGTCACATAGCGCCGCCCGTCACTCTGCTCTGATTAGCGTAGGGAGAGGTTGCAGCTGCGACAGTAGGGCGAAATTAGGCTGATTAACTCCTCCAAAAGACTCCATCCAGTGATCGATCTGCAGCTGTGGATCATTGAGCTGCTGATACTCAATTGCTCACTGTTTTTAGGCTGCCCAGACCGTTTGTCAGTCACATTTTTCTGGGGTGATCGGCGGCCACTTTGTGTCTTGTGGTGCGCCAGCACAAGCTGCGACCAAGTGCATTTAACCCTCAATGGTGTGGTTGTTTTTTGGCTAAAGCCTACATCAGGGTGAAGCTGTCACACCAAGTGCATTTAACCAGCAATAGTCTGTTCATTTTTTGGCCATATACTAAATCAGGGGCAAGCTGCGCCCGTCACCAAGTGCATTTAACCAGCAATAGTCTGTTCATTTTTTGGCCATATACTGCATCAGGGGCAAGCTGCGCCCGTCACCAAGTGCATTTAACCCTCAGTAGTGTGGTTGGTCAAGCTATCACACCAAGTGCATTTAACCAGCAATAGTCTGTTCATTTTTTGGCCATATACTAAATCAGGGGCAAGCTGCGCCTGTCACCAAGTGCAATTAACCAGCAATAGTCTGTTCATTTTTTGGCCATATACTACATCAGGGGAAAGCTGCGCCCGTCACCAAGTGCATTTAACCCTCAGTAGTGTGGTTGGTCAAGCTGTGACACCAAGTGCATTTAACCAGCAATAGTCTGTTCATTTTTTGGCCATATACTACATCAGGGGCAAGCTGCGCCTGTCACCAAGTGCATTTAACCCTCAGTAGTGTGGTTGGTCAAGCTATCACACCAAGTGCATTTAACCAGCAATAGTCTGTTCATTTTTTGGCCATATACTAAATCAGGGGCAAGCTGCGCCCGTCACCAAGTGCATTTAACCCTCAGTAGTGTGGTTGGTCAAGCTATCACACCAAGTGCATTTAACCAGCAATAGTCTGTTCATTTTTTGGCCATATACTACATCAGGGGCAAGCTGCGCCCGTCACCAAGTGCATTTAACCCTCAGTAGTGTGGTTGGTCAAGCTGTGACACCAAGTGCATTTAACCAGCAATAGTCTGTTCATTTTTTGGCCATATACTACATCAGGGGCAAGCTGCGCCCGTCACCAAGTGCATTTAACCAGCAATAGTGTGGTTATTTTTTGGCCATATCCCAGTCTAATTCTGTCACTAAATCCATACCGGTCACCCAGCGCCTAAATACTAGGCCTCAAATTTATATCCCGCTAAATCTGTCGTTACCGCTGTACTGTTGTGGCTGGGCAAGTTATTTAGTGTCCGTCAAAGCACATTTTTTGTTCAGGGTTGAAATACAATTCCCAATTTAGCAATTTCATAATTTAGTGGTTTCTGCTATATCAGAGCTATTTGAAATCTATCCCTAAAAGGGTATATAATATTCAAGGTGCACATAGGGTCATTCAGAATAACTTCACACACACACTACTGTGCATTTCCAAGTCCAATTCTGTTAGTAAATCCATACCGGTCACCCAGCGCCTAAATACTAGGCCTCAAATTTATATCCCGCTAAATCTCTCGTTACCGCTGTCCTGTTGTGGCTGGGAAAGTTATTTAGTGTCCGTCAAAGCACATTTTTTGTTCTGGTTGAAATACAATTCCCAATTTAGCAATTTCATAATTTAGTCGTTTCTGCTATATCAGAGCTATTTGAAATCTATCCCTAAAAGGGTAGATCATATTGAAGGTGCACATAGGGTCATTCAGAATAACTTCACACACACGCTTCTGTGCATTTCCAAGTCTAATTCTGTCACTAAATCCATACCGGTCACCCAGCGCCTAAATACTAGGCCTCAAATTTATATCCCGCTGAATTTGAATACAATACATTGGGCCAAATAATATATTTGTTGTTGTGGTGAACCATAACAATGAGAAAAACATCTAGTAAGGGACGCGGACGTGGACATGGTCGTGGTGGTGTTAGTGGACCCTCTGGTGCTGGGAGAGGACGTGGCCGTTCTGCCACATCCACACGTCCTAGTGTACCAACTACCTCAGGTCCCAGTAGCCGCCAGAATTTACAGCGATATATGGTGGGGCCCAATGCCGTTCTAAGGATGGTAAGGCCTGAGCAGGTACAGGCATTAGTCAATTGGGTGGCCGACAGTGGATCCAGCACGTTCACATTATCTCCCACCCAGTCTTCTGCAGAAAGCGCACAGATGGCGCCTGAAAACCAACCCCATCAGTCTGTCACATCACCCCCATGCATACCAGGGAAACTGTCTCAGCCTCAAGTTATGCAGCAGTCTCTTATGCTGTTTGAAGACTCCGCTGGCAGGGTTTCCCAAGGGCATCCACCTAGCCCTTCCCCAGCGGTGAAAGACATAGAATGCACTGACGCACAACCACTTATGTTTCCTGATGATGAGGACATGGGAATACCACCTCAGCATGTCTCTGATGATGACGAAACACAGGTGCCAACTGCTGCGTCTTTCTGCAGTGTGCAGACTGAACAGGAGGTCAGGGATCAAGACTGGGTGGAAGACGATGCAGGGGACGATGAGGTCCTAGACCCCACATGGAATGAAGGTCGTGCCACTGACTTTCACAGTTCGGAGGAAGAGGCAGTGGTGAGACCGAGCCAACAGGGTAGCAAAAGAGGGAGCAGTGGGCAAAAGCAGAACACCCGCCGCCAAGAGACTCCGCCTGCTACTGACCGCCGCCATCTGGGACCGAGCACCCCAAAGGCAGCTTCAAGGAGTTCCCTGGCATGGCACTTCTTCAAACAATGTGCTGACGACAAGACCCAAGTGGTTTGCACGCTGTGCCATCAGAGCCTGAAGCGAGGCATTAACGTTCTGAACCTGAGAACAACCTGCATGACCAGGCACCTGCATGCAAAGCATGAACTGCAGTGGAGTAAACACCTTAAAACCAAGGAAGTCACTCAGGCTCCCCCTGCTACCTCTTCTGCTGCTGCCGCCTCGGCCTCTTCTGCTGCTGCCGCCTCGGCCTCTTCCTCCGCCTCTGGAGGAACGTTGGCACCTGCCGCCCAGCAAACAGGGGATGTACCACCAACACCACCACCACCACCTCCGTCACCAAGCGTCTCAACCATGTCACACGCCAGCGTTCAGCTCTCCATCTCACAAACATTTGAGAGAAAGCGTAAATTCCCACCTAGCCACCCTCGATCCCTGGCCCTGAATGCCAGCATTTCTAAACTACTGGCCTATGAAATGCTGTCATTTAGGCTGGTGGACACAGACAGCTTCAAACAGCTCATGTCGCTTGCTGTCCCACAGTATGTTGTTCCCAGCCGCCACTACTTCTCCAAGAAAGCCGTGCCTTCCCTGCACAACCAAGTATCCGATAAAATCAAGTGTGCACTGCGCAACGCCATCTGTAGCAAGGTCCACCTAACCACAGATACGTGGACCAGTAAGCACGGCCAGGGACGCTATATCTCCCTAACTGCACACTGGGTAAATGTAGTGGCAGCTGGGCCCCAGGCGGAGAGCTGTTTGGCGCACGTCCTTCCGCCGCCAAGGATCGCAGGGCAACATTCTTTGCCTCCTGTTGCCACCTCCTCCTTCTCGGCTTCCTCCTCCTCTTCTTCCACCTGCTCATCCAGTCAGCCACACACCTTCACCACCAACTTCAGCACAGCCCGGGGTAAACGTCAGCAGGCCATTCTGAAACTCATATGTTTGGGGGACAGGCCCCACACCGCACAGGAGTTGTGGCGGGGTATAGAACAACAGACCGACGAGTGGTTGCTGCCGGTGAGCCTCAAGCCCGGCCTGGTGGTGTGTGATAATGGGCGAAATCTCGTTGCAGCTCTGGGACTAGCCAATTTGACGCACATCCCTTGCTTGGCGCATGTGCTGAATTTGGTGGTGCAGAAGTTCATACACAACTACCCCGACATGTCAGAGCTGCTGCATAAAGTGCGGGCCGTCTGTTCGCGCTTCCGGCGTTCACATCCTGCTGCTGCTCGCCTGTCTGCGCTACAGCGTAACTTCGGCCTTCCCGCTCACCGCCTCATATGCGACGTGCCCACCAGGTGGAACTCCACCTTGCACATGCTGGACAGACTGTGCGAGCAGCAGCAGGCCATAGTGGAGTTTCAGCTGCAGCACGCACGGGTCAGTCGCACTACAGAACAGCACCACTTCACCACCAATGACTGGGCCTCCATGCGAGACCTGTGTGCCCTGTTGCGCTGTTTCGAGTACTCCACCAACATGGCCAGTGGCGATGACGCCGTTATCAGCGTTACAATACCACTTCTATGTCTCCTTGAGAAAACACTTAGGGCGATGATGGAAGAGGAGGTGGCCCAGGAGGAGGAGGAGGAGGAAGAGGGGTCATTTTTAGCACTTTCAGGCCAGTCTCTTCGAAGTGACTCAGAGGGAGGTTTTTGGCAACAGCAGAGGCCAGGTACAAATGTGGCCAGCCAGGGCCCACTACTGGAGGACGAGGAGGACGAGGATGAGGAGGAGGTGGAGGAGGATGAGGATGAAGCATGGTCACAGCGGGGTGGCACCCAACGCAGCTCGGGTCCATCACTGGTGCGTGGCTGGGGGGAAAGGCAGGACGATGACGATACGCCTCCCACAGAGGACAGCTTGTCCTTACCCCTGGGCAGCCTGGCACACATGAGCGACTACATGCTGCAGTGCCTGCGCAACGACAGCAGAGTTGCCCACATTTTAACCTGTGCGGACTACTGGGTTGCCACCCTGCTGGATCCACGCTACAAAGACAATGTGCCCACCTTACTTCCTGCACTGGAGCGTGATAGGAAGATGCGCGAGTACAAGCGCACGTTGGTAGACGCGCTACTGAGAGCATTCCCAAATGTCACAGGGGAACAAGTGGAAGCCCAAGGCCAAGGCAGAGGAGGAGCAAGAGGTCGCCAAGGCAGCTGTGTCAATGCCAGCTCCTTTGAGGGCAGGGTTAGCATGGCAGAGATGTGGAAAACTTTTGTCAACACGCCACAGCTAACTGCACCACCACCTGATACGCAACGTGTTAGCAGGGGGCAACATTTCACTAACATGGTGGAACAGTACATGTGCACACCCCTCCACGTACTGACTGATGGTTCGGCCCCATTCAACTTCTGGGTCTCTAAATTGTCCACTTGGCCAGAGCTAGCCTTTTATGCCTTGGAGGTGCTGGCCTGCCTGGCGGCCAGCGTTTTGTCTGAACGTGTATTCAGCACGGCAGGGGGCGTCATTACATACAAACGCAGCCGCCTGTCTACAGCCAATGTGGACAAGCAGACGTTCATAAAAATGAACCAGGCATGGATCCCACAGGATCTGTCCGTCCCTTGTCCAGATTAGACATTAACTACCTCCCCTTAACCATATATTATTGGACTCCAGGGCACTTCCTCATTCAATCCTATTTTTATTTTCATTTTACCATTATATTGCGAGGCTACCCAAAGTTGAATGAACCTCTCCTCTGTCTGGGTGCCGGGGCCTAAATATATGCCAATGGACTGTTCCAATGTTGGGTGACGTGAAGCCTGATTCTCTGCTATGACATGCAGACTGATTCTCTGCTGACATGAAGCCAGATCCTCTGTTACGGGACCTCTCTCCTCTGCCTGGGTGCTGGGCCTAAATTTATGAAAATGGACTCTTACAGTGGTGGGTGACGTGAAGCCTGATTCTCTGCTATGATATGAAGACTGATTCTCTGCTGACATGAAGCCAGATTGTCTGTTACGGGACCTCTCTCCTCTGCCTGGGTGCTGGGCCTAAATATATGCCAATGGACTGTTGCAGTGGTGGCTGACGTGAAGCCTCATTCTCTGCTATGACATGCAGACTAATTCTCTGCTGACATGAAGTCAGATCCTCTGTTACGGGACCTCTCTCCTCTGCCTGGGTGCTGGGCCTAAACTTATGAAAATGGACTCTTACAGTGGTGGGTGACGTGAAGCCTCATTCTCTGCTATGACATGCAGACTAATTCTCTGCTGACATGAAGCCAGATTGTCTGTTACGGGACCTCTCTCCTCTGCCTGGGTGCTGGGCCTAAATATATGCCAATGGACTTTTGCAGTGGTGGCTGACGTGAAGCCTCATTCTCTGCTATGACATGCAGACTAATTCTCTGCTGACATGAAGTCAGATCCTCTGTTACGGGACCTCTCTCCTCTGCCTGGGTGCTGGGCCTAAACTTATGAAAATGGACTGTTGCAGTGGTGGGTGACGTGAAGCCTGATTCTCTGCTATGACATGCAGACTGATTCTCTACTGACATGAAGCCAGATTGTCTGTTACGGGACCTCTCTCCTCTGCCTGTGTGCTGGGCCTAAATATATGCCAATGGACTGTTGCAGTGGTGGCTGACGTGAAGCCTCATTCTCTGCTATGACATGCAGACTAATTCTCTGCTGACATGAAGCCAGATTGTCTGTTACGGGACCTCTCTCCTCTGCCTGTGTGCTGGGCCTAAATATATGCCAATGGACTGTTGCAGTGGTGGGTGACGTGAAGCCTCATTCTCTGCTATGACATGCAGACTAATTCTCTGCTGACATGAAGCCAGATCCTCTGTTACGGGACCTCTCTCCTCTGCCTGGGTGCTGGGCCTAAATTTATGAAAATGGACTCTTACAGTGGTGGGTGACGTGAAGCCTGATTCTCTGCTATGATATGAAGACTGATTCTCTGCTGACATGAAGCCAGATTGTCTGTTACGGGACCTCTCTCCTCTGCCTGTGTGCTGGGCCTAAATATATGCCAATGGACTGTTGCAGTGGTGGCTGACGTGAAGCCTCATTCTCTGCTATGACATGCAGACTGATTCTCTGCTGACATGAAGCCAGATTGTCTGTTACGGGACCTCTCTCCTCTGCCTGTGTGCTGGGCCTAAATATATGCCAATGGACTGTTGCAGTGGTGGGTGACGTGAAGCCTCATTCTCTGCTATGACATGCAGACTAATTCTCTGCTGACATGAAGCCAGATCCTCTGTTACGGGACCTCTCTCCTCTGCCTGGGTGCTGGGCCTAAATTTATGAAAATGGACTCTTACAGTGGTGGGTGACGTGAAGCCTGATTCTCTGCTATGATATGAAGACTGATTCTCTGCTGACATGAAGCCAGATTGTCTGTTACGGGACCTCTCTCCTCTGCCTGGGTGCTGGGCCTAAATATATGCCAATGGACTGTTGCAGTGGTGGCTGACGTGAAGCCTCATTCTCTGCTATGACATGCAGACTAATTCTCTGCTCACATGAAGCCAGATTCTCTGTTACGGGACCTCTCTCCTCTGCCTGGGTTCCGGGGCCTGAATATCTGAGAATGGACTATTCCAGTGGTGGGTGACGGAAAGCCAGATTCTCTGCTATGGGACCTCTCTCCAATTGATTTTGGTTAATTTTTATTTATTTAATTTTTATTTTAATTCATTTCCCTATCCACATTTGTTTGCAGGGGATTTACCTACATGTTGCTGCCTTTTGCAGCCCTCTAGCCCTTTCCTGGGCTGTTTTACAGCCTTTTTAGTGCCGAAAAGTTCGGGTCCCCATTGACTTCGGGACGAAGTTCGGATCGGGTTCGGATCCCGAACCCGAACATTTTCGGGAAGTTCGGCCGAACTTCTCGAACCCGAACATCCAGGTGTTCGCTCAACTCTAGTTATAGACATTCTCATGGAAACAGCAAATACAATGTACCCCAGCATACGTTTCACTACCCAAGCTTCTTCTGAGGGTCTAGAAAAGGTTTGTGGAGATGCATTGAGGTGGTGGGTGCTCTACCTTGGTCAGTATTTGTACACTATTATTTGTTCAGCATATTTATGTCTTTTCTATTTAACCCTGTTATTAGTTTTATCTTGTTTCCCTGGCTAGTGATTATGTGCCATGCAATAATTATTAAAGGAGCTTTTGGGGTACATTGTATTTGCCGTTTCCTTGAAAATAATTAGGTATCACTGAATCTGTGCAGTTATAGTCCCACATATAAGTCATTTAAAATATATTTAATGGAGTTAATTAATAAGGTACCACCATTACTGTATATTCATTTGTCCTGTACACTTTTTAAAGTATACCCTTATAAGAGACCCATACACTCAGCATATACACAGACATAATGCAAAAATGTATAACCAAAAATATATCTTTATTGAAATCGATAAAACAAATAAATAGATGCAGAAATTGGCAAAGACAGACACAAGCACATAGAGAGTGCACAAAATACGTTTGGACATCAAGTTATAGCATTGCAAGTAGTGGAAAGAATGGGATGGAAAAACAAGTATAAATAAATACAAAATCAAACCATATGGCTCCCCAACTAGATAAAAAACCATGATTCACAACATATACACAATACAGACCTGACTAGTGGCACCTCCTAGAGACCCCAACACACGAGGTATCACTGTAATTGCACTGACAAAAATAATGAAGGGAACATGTCAGTTTTACTGTATATGGAATGTCATAAAAACGAAACCCATAGTGGTGGAATTCAGTAAAAAAAAATTCCAAGCTCACCTTCATTTTGATTTTTTTTCCCAGCTTACCAGTATATTGTATGTAATATAAAATGGTGCCATTAGAAATTACATCTTGTCCCTCAAAAAACAAGCACCCATATGGTTATGGAAATAGAAAAATTAAAAAAGTTATGGCTCTAGGAAAGCTAGGAGAAAAAATGGAGATGCAAAAAACAAAAATTGCTCTGTCCTTAAGGGGTTAATTGGTTCATTAGAATATTGTCTGCCCTGGGCAGCAATATCCCATCACTTTGATGCTTTAGGATTAAGGGAAAACAGATTAAATTAGACTTTTTTTTAACTATAGTAATTCTTTTTTACGCTACAAAAATGTTCTGCTTAACTCCTTCTCTCATTTTTAATAAACAGTTTTTTTGTACTATGAGTAGGAATTACTATGCCAAAAACGATGTCATGTTTTGCTACTGTAGCTTAAAGAGGATCTGTTCCACTCTTCTGTTATTCCTTCTGTAAAAGTATGAATAAACTGACAATTGAATATTATATTGTGTACCTGATAGCACTGATTGCATGGAACAGTGATCTCCAACCTGTAGCTCTCCAGATGTTGCAAACTACAACTCCTATCATGCCCTGATAGGCCAGCGTAGTCACATTTACTGGTCACATGGCCTTGGCGCAGCTCAGACCCATTCAAGTAAAAGGGGCTAGGCTGCAATACCAAGCACAGCCTCTATCCGATGAATGACGCTGTGTTTGGAGAGCAGAAAGGAGGCCACGGTGCTCATAGGAGCACCTCGATCTCTCCAAACTGCAGAAAGATGGGGTCGCCGGGTGTCCGACACCCGCTGATTTGATATTGATTACCTATCTTGAGGAAGGTCATTAATGTTAAAAACCTGGAAGACCCCTTTAAAAGTGAATTTACAGTATGCTTAGGGTTGTAGCTTGTCTCTCTTAATATCAATTGGGATAGAAGTTAATAAAGTTCAGTACTGCTAACATTCATTTTACACAACCCAACCAACCATTGGTGTGAATTGTAGAACAAATAGCTTTCAAGTGGAATTTCTTCTTAACCTTTAACAACAGACTTGAAGATGAATGTGTGCTCCTGAAATATGGTTTCAATGGTTATTATTTAATAATCATGTCAATATGGGTCGCAGTACCAAAGTCCTGTTTACATTATGATATTGGAAAAGCTTCAGCTTTGAAAATAGGAATAGAAGAGATGTGGAACACGAAGAAAAAATCATTACTTTCTCAAATTTCTATGACCGAATTTCAGCTCTATAACAGCTAGGAGAAAAAATTACTCATGTGTCATACAAGACATTTTAAAATCTGGTGTCAAACCAGAGATTTATCAACTGAGTCATGTTCATTAATCCCTAAAAAGGTTTTTTTTTTTTACTAAAATGTCAGCAGACTTAACCTTTACTTAGTTTAAAAGAGTGGTTTGATTAATTTAATATCTGATTAACCAAATGTCTCCAGGATGTCTGTCTTTTCCGAAAATCAGGGCAAATGTTATCTGTACAGGAAGAACAGTGAAAAGATGTAATATGCTGCTCTCTTCAAATCAGTTTAACCCCATTTAAGTGACATGTTTTGCAGCAGCTGAGATGACCATAGTGCTGACAATGGCAATGTGAGTCTTTCAGATCAAGAAGATTAATATTTTCTTGGTGTTTTATATGTGGAATACACTTCAAATATACCCGGCCGAATTGTCTTGTGCACATCTTAAAGGGGTTGTCCCAGGAATAATAACCTACAGTTTTCAAACCAGATCCTGCATCTGAATACTTTTGTAATTGTATGTAATTAAAAATGTATTATAGCTTTGGAGTTATTCAATGAACTCTATCTGTACAGCGCCACCTGCTGTTTGCTCTTTTTCTAATTTCTCTGTCCTGCTCACTGAGATGGAAGCACATGCTCAGTTCCATCCATCAACTGCCACTAGCTGCAGCAGACAGGACACACTCTCTGAGTAAGGACACTCCCTCTAAGCAGCAAGCATAAAATAAATTGAGCAGAACAATTGGAGCAATGAATAGGGATCCATGTACAGGTCTGGTTCTAGCTTTGTTAGAAAGAGGTTGTTATGTACTAGATTATTTATTTATTTTCATTTTTTACATTAATCATGGGATAACCCCTTTATAAGTGAACATTCACTTTATCTATTTTGCCATCAGTCTGCTAACTGCTATATCCAGATGGTTGCTCGCTAATGGGTTCACCCACCTTTAGAAACCATAGCATAGGGATTTAGAGGAGATCACTGGCTCATGACTTTCTCTCCACACCCTGTTCAATTCATAATGCTATTAAGATGTGTAGTTCCAAGCAGCAAGCTCTGAAGTACACTGATGGTGATACTAGCAATTACTGGCTGACCTCGCAGGGGTACAGTTCTGTTTTCCTGGGGTGGATATGTGATGTAGTGTGAGTGAAATCAATAGCACCACAGTTTTATAATAGCACTGCTACTTACATTGTGATAGCTGGGGTTCTTCTTTATCTATGGACAGTAGATTTGAGGGCACCAAAAAAGTAGTGAAAGAGATATTGATTCCAGCAGTCTATCCCGTTTTTATTGCTATTAGTGAAAAATCGATTCACCGCGAAGCTGTATTGCACAAAAATATGCGCATCATTGGTGCCGATTTGCGCAATAACGAAAATAATAACTGGAGATCATGAATTCTAGAATTCGCTAATTTATTGCGAATATTATGTGAAAAATTCATGAAATATCACAAAAACAAATATTGCCTATGCCGCTCATCACTAGTCACTTCAGCATAACGGATTAGCATCCAAGTTATAGCGTCACTTGGTGAGGTGAAGTTACAGCACCACCATAACATAAAGAAAAAATAAATACCTGCCCGTGTGGGCTCTACCCAATACACAGGCGATTTCTGTCTCCCCCTATAGCATCCTGTTCACACCAGGGGAGATCAGGCTTCAATCAGCCTCACGGTCAACCAGTCTGACCACACAGTTCTGCTCTACAGGCTTCAATCCCCCCAGACTGACATTTTGAGATCTGCTTTATTTCCCAGAGATGATCCCAGCAGGCCTCACCTGGGATCACCTTGGGCTAGGGAAAAAAACCTGTGATGGAAGGGTGTGGACTGGGAAATCCCTCTACCAATCCTATCTCCCAGTCCCAAAAAATCCAGCCCATACAAACTTAGGATCCATTCACACATCCGTAGAATGGGTCTGCACTCGTTTTGAAAATTGCGGAACGGGTGCAGACCTATCCATATATAATAATGCAGCCCTCTGGATTTCATCTATCTTACCTAGCTGAGGTATCTGGGTGAGATATTTACTCCCTCCAGCACTTTACCATTCACATCTTCACAAATGGAAGAGGCTAAGTATGATTTTATTATTATTATTATTTTTAATTTTATACTGTAATATTGATGTCAGATGTCGCGTTCAGCTATGAACGCGGCATCTGAGGTAGGGTTTGCACAATACCAAAATTTTGATTCAATTTCAATACCATAAAAAAGTATTGCGATACTCGACACGATTTGATACCACGCGAGAGAAAAATAAAACTCAAAAAAAGCTGTGTGCATTCTGCATTTTAAATGGTTAAATGGGTTAAACAGCCTGGATTGGCACTCCATGCTGGTATTGGCTGTTAAAGCCACTGAACGGGAGACCAGTGCAGCTCTTATCCTGGGCCGCCGTAGAAAGGTGACGGCCTGGCGGAAACCACTTAATGACATCCATAAAAAGGTGTATGCAGGGGTGGGATTCAAATTTTTCGCAGGTTCCCTACTTAACAGCGGACACCCGGCCTCACGACACATATTTACATATACATAAACCATATATATATATATATACAACACACATACAGGAAGTGCAGAATTATTAGTCAAGTTGTATTTTTGAGGATTAATTTTATTATTGAACAACAACCATGTTCTCAATGAACCCAAAAAACTCATTAATATCAAAGCTGAATATTTTTGGAAGTAGTTTTTAGTTTGTTTTTAGTTTTAGCTATTTTAGGGGGATATCTGTGTGTGCAGGTGACTATTACTGTGCATAATTATTAGGCAACTTAACAAAAAACAAATATATACCCATTTCAATTTTTTTTTTTTACCAGTGAAACCAATATAACATCTCAACATTCACAAATATACATTTCTGACATTCAAAAACAAAACAAAAACAAATCAGTGAACAATATAGCCACCTTTCTTTGCAAGGACACTCAAAAGCCTGCCATCCATGGATTCTGTCATTGTTTTGATCTGTTCACCATCAACATTGCGTGCAGCAGCAACCACAGCCTCCCAGACACTGTTCAGAGAGGTGTACTGTTTTCCCTCCTTGTAAATCTCACATTTGATGATGGACCACAGGTTCTCAATGGGGTTCAGATCAGGTGAACAAGGAGGCCATGTCATTAGATTTTCTTCTTTTATACCCTTTCTTGCCAGCCACGTTGTGGAGTACTTGGACGCGTGTGATGGAGCATTGTCCTGCATGAAAATAATGTTTTTCTTGAAGGATGCAGACTTCTTCCTGTACCACTGCTTGAAGAAGGTGTCTTCCAGAAACTGGCAGTAGGACTGGGAGTTGAGCTTGACTCCATCCTCAACCCGAAAAGGCCCCACAAGCTCATCTTTGATGATACCAGCCCAAACCAGTACTCCACCTCCACCTTGCTGGCGTCTGAGTCGGACTGGAGCTCTCTGCCCTTTACCAATCCAGCCACGGGCCCATCCATCTGGACCATCAAGACTCACTCTCATTTCATCAGTCCATAAAACCTTTGAAAAATCAGTCTTGAGATATTTCTTGGCCCAGTCTTGACGTTTCAGCTTGTGTGTCTTGTTCAGTGGTGGTCGTCTTTCAGCCTTTCTTACCTTGGCCATGTCTCTGAGTATTGCACACCTTGTGCTTTTGGGCACTCCAGTGATGTTGCAGCTCTGAAATATGGCCAAACTGGTGGCAAGTGGCATCTTGGCAGCTGCACGCTTGACTTTTCTCAGTTCATGGGCAGTTATTTTGCGCCTTGGTTTTTCCACACGCTTCTTGCAACCCTGTTGACTATTTTGGATGAAATGCTTGATTGTTCGATGATCACGCTTCAGAAGCTTTGCAATTTTAAGAGTGCTGCATCCCTCTGCAAGATATCTCACTATTTTTGCCTTTTCTGAGCCTGTCAAGTCCTTCTTTTGACCCATTTTGCCAAAGGAAAGGAAGTTGCCTAATAATTATGCACACCTGATATAGGTTGTTGATGTCATTAGACCACACCCCTTCTCATTACAGAGATGCACATCACCTAATATGTTTAATTGGTAGTAGGCTTTCGAGCCTATACAGCTTGGAGTAAGACAACATGCATAAAGAGGATGATGTGGTCAAAATACTCATTTGCCTAATAATTCTGCACTCCCTGTACAAATAAATACACCATATACATGGTAGACATAGATAAATACACTATATATACACTACACACACATACCACCCAACTAAGGAGCTAAACTAGCAGTGGTCCGCGAAGCAATGGAAGTGAATGCCACAGCCAGAGCACTGGATCGGGACTCAGCCGGTATAAAGTATAAAGTACTAGCTTATACAAATATGCTGTTGTACATTATAATAATTAAAGTAAACGTTAAATTGTCCAATTAAGGCAGAATGTATTTTTCTTAAAATGAAGCTTTACTCCCTATAACTAATCCCCTTCCACTGCTGTTACTGGTTTGGTGCCCAAGGATTCCCATTTCTTTGTCCCGGGTTGCAATTTCCTTTGTGTCGAGTCAGGATTAAGAAATGGAGACCAGTGGGGACCCAATGAGCATCAGGCCGGGAGTATAAAACCATTTTGTCTCTATGTGAGGCTAATCACAGAGTTGAGAGTTACAAGCCACATATAACTCCCAATCCATTGGTTGGTGTCTTGTTGATTATTGCTATAAATCATTTAGTTACTTACTGTCCTAGCCCTAGGTACCCTAAGAAATCATTAAAAAATACAGTCATCCAGCTTGAGTTGTTTATATCATACTATTATTTTATAGGGAGACATTTCCTAAATCTCTATGAATATAATAATAAATAGACTACAAATAGTCTTAATTAAGAAATATCCAGGACTGGAGTTCCATGGACCAACCAGAGGAAATTATATGTGAGGCTAAACCCCTGTATCATCATATTCAAAGTTTCAGTTTCTCTACTTCTGTAATACATAGTAATACCTTCCAAAATTGTGATGACTTTACATTCCCCATATGTCTACTTCATGTTTCTAGCATTTTGGGAATGATATTTTTTTTGGGGGGGGATGTTACATAGCTTTGAAGTTTAGAAGCAAATTTTGAAATTTTTCAAAAATTTTCCAAATCCCACTTTTTATGGACCAGTTCAGGTTTGAAGTCACTTTGTGAGGCTTACATAATAGATACTATCCAGATACTATCTAGAAACTACATCCCTCAAGGTATTCAAAACTGTTTTTACAAACTTTGTTAACCCTTCAGGTCTTCCACAAGACTTCATAGCAAATGGACATAAATTTTAAGAATTTGGATTTTTTGAAAAATGTTCCAATATAATAATTTTTTTCCAGGAAAAAAACAAGGGTTAACTGCCAAACAAAACTCAATATGGGTTGCCCTGATTCTGTAGTTTGCAGAAACACCCCATATGTGGTCGTAAACTACTGTTTGGCCAAACGGGAGGACATAGAAGGAGGGGAACACCATTTGGGTTTTGCAAGGCAGATTTTGCAGGACTGGTTTTGTTTATACCATGTCCCATTTGAAGCCCCCCGTTGCACCCCAAGAATAGAAATTTCAAAAAAGTGACTCCATCTAAGAAAGTACACCCGTCAAGGTATTTAAAACTAGGTTTACAAACTTTGTTAACCCTTTAGGTGTTCCACAAGAGTTAATGGCAGATGGAGAAACAATTTAGAAATTTCTATTTTTTGGAAAATTTTCCATTTTAACCCTTACTTTATTACTGGAAAAAATGGGTTAACAGCCAAACAAAACTCAAAATGGGTTGCCCTGATGCTGTAGTTTGCAGAAACACCCCATATATGGTCGTAAACTACTATTTGGCTAAATGGCAGGACATAGAAGAAGGGGAACACCATATGGTTTTTGGAAGGCAGATTTTGCTGGCCTGGTTTATTTACACCATGTACCCTTTCAAGCCCCCTGATGCACCCCTAGAGTGGAAACTACGGGATACGGTGGTTGTTGTTTTGGGACTATTTTAGGGTAAATATGATTTTTGGTTGCTCTTTATTACACTTTTTTGAGGCAAGGTAACAAAAAATTTAAATTCTAAAATTGTTTCTACATTCTCTATTTAGTTTTGTGGAACACCTAAAGGGTTAACAAAGTTTGTAAAGAAACTTTTGAATACCTTGAGGGGTGTAGTTTCTTAGATGTGATCACTTTTTTGGAGTTTCTAGTCTAGGCTACATCAGGGGGGCTTCTAATGGGACATGGTGTAAATAAACCGGTCCATAAAAATCTGCCTTCCAGAAACCATATGGAGTTCCCTTCGTTCTATGCCCTGCCGTGTGGCTATATGGCCATTTACAACCACATATGGGGTGTTTCCACAAACTACAGAATCAGGGCAATAAATATTTAGTTTTGTTTGGCTGTTAACCCTTGTTTTATTATCGGAAAAAAGTATTTAAATGAAAATGTTGCCCAAAAATGGGTGTTTTGGCACCGTTTTTATTTTATATTTTTAACGCTGTTCATCCGAGGGGTTTGGTCAAATGTTATTTTTATAGAGCAGATTCTTACGGACGTGGCGATACCTAATATGTCTACATTTTAAAATGTATTTAGATTTTACACTATATTATCATTTTAGGAACCAAAAAACATATTCTAGTATCTCCATAGCCTGGGAGCTACAGTTTTTTTTGTTGGGCGACTATCTAATGTAGGGACTCATTTTTTGAGGGATGAGATGGCGGTTTTATAGGCACTAATTGGGGGTGCATATGACATTTTGATCGCTCGCTATTACACTTTTTCTGATGTTAGGTGACAAAAAAATGGCTTTTTTTTACATTTTTTAATTTTTTTATTAACACTGTTCATCCGGGGGGGTTGTGTTAAATGTTAATTTTATAGAGATGATTTTTACGCACGCGACGATGCCCAATATGTATGGCTCTCAGACTTTGGAGACACTAAGCAGGCATCCTAAAACTGCGGCCCTCCAGATGTTGTAAAACTACAATTCCCACCATGCCCTGCTGATGGCTGTAGGTTGTCTGGGCATGCTTGGAGTTATAGTTTTACAACATCTGGAGGGCCGCAGTTTGAGGATGCCTGCACTAAAACTAATATTTTTTTGGGGAAAAAAAATTGTTTCCGTGTCTCCAAAGTCTGAGAGCCATAGTTTTTTATGTTCTCTAGGGGACTGTTGGGGATTATACAAATTTAGTACTCCACGGAAGTGTGATACTCCCTGAAGCTATCGATAATACAGAGGCCCGGATGATAGGGGCAAGTGTAACATTGAGTGGTGGTGTCCTTCCGTATCCCCCTCTTGTGACACACTCTGCATCTTTTTTGGGTTCATCCCTTCTTTCCAGTATGGGGGACCACACCTGGAAAATGTTGGCCAGGGACGATCCGGGCACCTCCAATTCCCGAGGTACTCCGGCCTGCTCTTTCCCGGTCCGAAAAGATCAGGTCTTTGAGGACTGCCTTATAGAATTGGAGGAATGTCCCTGTGCTGCCAGCGCTTCGGGATAGTACAAAAGAGTCTTACAAGGCAACCTGTACCATGTAGACTGCAACTTTTTTGTACTATGCCCGGGTTTTGCGCATGGAATTATATGGCTTGAGGACTTGATCAGAGAGCTCAACTACTCCCATATACCGATTTTAGTCGACGATACAATCGGGCTTGAGGACTGTTGCCGCAGTACCTCGCACAGAGACAGGGGTGGTACTGTTACCGTGGATTGTGGACAGCATAAGGACAACCCTCTTGTCCTTATACCTGACCTCCAACAGGTTTCCACTGTTAAGGGCACGGGTCTCACCCCTGGGGATAGGTACCTGGAGGGGATGGGCAGGGAGGCCACGTTAATTTTTCCGCACGGTCCCACGAGCGAACGTGGATCTGGCGGCAAGGGACCTGAACAAGGGAATGCTAGTATAAAAGTTAACCTCATAAAGGTGGTAACCCTTATCTAGCAGTGGGTACATAAGGTCCCACACGAGTTTCCCGCTAATACCCAGAGTGGGGGGACATTCTGGGGGTTGAATACGGGAATCTCGCCCCTCGTACACAAAATGTGTAAGTGTACCCTGAGGTACTCTCACAAATTTTGTATAGCTTCACGCCACACCTTGCCCGCTTTGTGGGAATGTATTGGCGGAAACTGAGTCTCCCCTTGAACGCAACGAGAGACTCATCAACCGCGATCTCCCTTCCAGGTATGTAGGCCTGCTAAAATTTGGCCCGAAGTGATCGATGACCGGCCGTATCTTATACAGACGGTCATGGGCAGGATCACCTCGGGGGGGGGGGGGACATGCTGCATTATCGGAATATTTCCGGATGGCCTCAAACCGGGGACGTGTCATGACCATACTGTAGAGTGGGGTCTGGTAGAGGATGTCCCCACTCCAGTATTGCCTGACACTAGATTTTTGCACTAGACCCATGTGCAGCACGAGGCCCCAAAATGTCCTCATCTCGGCTGCACTGACCGGCGTCCAGCCACTGGGTCTAGCCAAAAATGAGCCCGGGTGCTGAGCAATGAACTGTTGGGCATACAGGTTCGTCTGCTCCACCATCAGATTCACAAATGGGCTACTGAAAAAAAAAAAAAAAAAAAGTCAATTTCAGTAAACCGCACTGTGGGAATCTGGATTTCTGGATTGCCAGCAAAATCCGGAATCTCGGGCTCAAAGTCCACTGGGGGACACCAGCTAAGTTCATCGGCAGGGGGCTCCAGTGGGCTTATTTGGTGGGCCGGGAAACCAGTACGAACCCCAGGGCGGCTCATACTAGGGTGGGCCACAGGATCCCTAGCATATGAGGCCCCTGGCTTCGCCTCGGCTGAGAACATCCGGCGGGCCATGGGTATGTGTGTGCGTGTATATGTGCGTGTGTGTAAACCTTTATTGTATGTGCATGTGTGGGGGCACGGGTGTTTGTGTACTAAAAAGTCCATGCAAAAAAATGGGCAAGTGTTAGAAAAAAAAAAGTTCAAACTTGCTGATCAGCGGTACAACGCTGATCAGCGGTGGGGCGGGCAATGCGCTAAAAGTGGCCGGACGCTGAGTGCCGGCCAGTCAGCACACGATGAAAAAAAAAGTGTTGGGGGGGCTGGTGGTCGGAGGGGGAGCTGGTGGTGGGGAGGATGGGGGGGGGCTGGTGGTCGGAGGGGGAGCTGGTGGTGGGGAGGATGGGGGGGGGCAAGTGGCAGTGGGGGTCTCGGGTCTGAAAGTTGAAACCAAGAAGTTTAGGATAAAGGTGCTTTTTTTTTTCCTAACTAACTTTCCCCTTCTATCCCTGCCTAATGGTGCCTCTCCCTCACTAACCCTAACCTACCTGGAGGGCGATGGATGCAGGAGGGTGATGGATGACGATTAGGGGAACTCAGGAGCTGGTGCTGGACGGTGCTGCAGGGTGCTCGTGCAGAACAGGAAGAGGAGGGGAGAGAGGAGCGCAGGAAGTTTGAATCTCGCGCCTCTCTCCCCTGCACCAATCAGCACCCTGGACAGCAGCATTTTGCACCAGGGCCAGCACTGCCTCTTCAAATGCACGGACTGTGATTGGTGGTGTGTAATCACGTCACCGATCACAGTCTTTTTCCGGTTCATCGGGTCACCGGAGACCCGAATGGACCGGAAATGCAGCAAACCGCAGAATGTGGCTTAGATAAGGGTTTATGACATCTTTGTAGTTTAAAGATAAGGTTTATTAGATGAACCACACAAACTGAAAGTGCCAGTCACACAGCTAGAAAAACTGTGACAGAATGACTCAATATTTTTAATACAGGCCAATGTAAAAAAAAAAGATTTCAGGCAAACATTAGTAAAATGCAATCATAGCAAAAAGGTGTACATAGCCTTTAAGAGTAATTCCTTCAGTGGTCTAAGATTATACTGAACTTTCACTTATACTTACATCTATTAATGTAGCTAAAATTAGCTTCCTCAAAAACTGAGTGGCTAGGTAAGGAAGGCACATGAGGGTTAGATCGAGACATTTGACAACTTCTGTCATGGCTAAAAGACTCTGCAAATTTTTTTTTATACAGTGTGTATGATAATGGGAAAGTGGTAAAGAGAAAGTCACCATCCCTACTCTAAAGCTTAGTAATTAAAGCTGGGGTGTCTGTAGTATCAGGTATAAAATAAAATATTTTGTAAAAATAGAGCAAAGTTTTCAAGTATTCAGATTATTTCAAAACATTAAATCAGAGACCTGACATGCAGTGGCGTAGTGTGGGTTGCCAGCACCTGGGGCAAGCCAATTATTGTGCCTTCAACTTGTCGACAAACGCCACCTTCTTTTACAAATAATGTAGTAAATGTCAACTGCAGTCCTATGTAACACCATATGTAATAGTGATAACTCTCTGAGTACAGATATCTAGTAGATTGATGGGAGGCCCTAGAATTCAGATCATGCACAGTGTGGCCTGAAATCCTCCCCCCCAACCCTACCATGAAAGAAATATATGGATGGACATTACATATATTGGTACAAAAAATACAGTAGAATAGAGCAGCACATACCTCTTACATACAGTCACGTTGTCACGCTTTGGTGTGGGAGAGAAACCCAAACCAAACGTAGAAGGGAAAGGGGTGAGGAGAAAAGGCCTGGAAGCTTGGGAAAGGAGCAGGTCACCTCCTAGAGAAACCCTAATCAAAATCCTGACTGACTGCAAGTATAAACTGACCCCAGAGGAAGGCGAGTTCATACACAGGAACCTAAAGGGGTGAGTTGCAGAGAGCAATGAGGCGAAATCAAAGCTAATAAATATTTTTTTCTCCACTGTATTCACTGAAGAAAATAAACTGTCAGATGAAATGCAGAATGTAAAAGTAAATTCCACATTAAAAATGCCCTATCTGACCCACAAAGAAGTACAGTGGCGTTCTAAAAAGTTTAAAATAGACAAAGTGCCAGGACCAGATGACATACACCCCCGTATCCTAACAGAATAATTAAGTAATGTCATATCCAGACCCTTATGTCTGATATTTATGAACTCGATACTGACAGTGAGTATTCCACAGGATTGGCACATAGCAAATGTGGCGCCAATATAAAAAAAGGGGTTAAAAAACTGAGCCCGGAAACTATAGGCCGGTAAGTTTAACATCTGTCGTGGGAAAACTGTTTTCTAAGAGATGCTATCTTGGAGTACCTCAATGAAAATAAGCAAATAACGCCATATATGCATGGCTTCGTGAGGGATCGGTCATGTCAATCTAATTTAATCAGTTTCTATGGGGAGGTAAGTTCTAGACTTCACAGCGGTGAATCAATGGATGTCATATAGCTGGACTTCTCCAAAGCATTCGACACTGTACCACATGAAAGGTTAGTATATAAAATGAGAATGCTTGGACTGGGAGAAAATGGCTGTATGTGCGTAAGTAACTGGCTCAGTAACAAAAAACAAAGGGTGGTTATTAATCGTACACACTCAGATTGGGTCACTGTCACTAGTGGGGAACCTCAGGGGTCAGTATTGGGCCCTATTATCTTCAATATATTTATTAATGATCTTGAAGAAAGCTTATACAGTAAAATATAAATTTTTGCAGATGACACTAAACTGTGCAAAGCAATTGACACAGAAGAGGACAGTATACAGCTACAGAGGAATCTGTATAGATTGGAGGCGTGGGCAGAAAAGTGGTAGATGAGGTTTAACACTGAAAAATGTAAGGTTATGCACATGGGAAGGAATAATGCAAGTCACCCGTGCATACTAATTGGTAAAACATTAGGTAACACTGACATGGAAAAGGACCTAAGAATTTTAGTGAACAGAAAACTAAGCTGTAGAAACCAGTGTCAGGCCACTGCTGCCAAGACCAATACGATAATGGGTTGCATCAAAAGGGACATAGCTGCCCATGATAATAACATAGTCCTACCACTTTACAAATCACTAGTCAGACCACACATCAAGTACTGCGTAGAATTCTGGGCTCCTGTGAACAAGGCAGACATAGCAGAGCTGAAGAGGGTTCAGAGGAGGGCAGCTAAAGTAATAACTGAAATGGCTGGACTACAATACCCTGATAGATTATCAAAATTAGGGTTATTCACTTTAGAAAAAAGATGACTGAGGGGAGATCTAATAACTATGTATAAATATATCAGGGATCATTACAGAGATCTCTCCCATCATATATTTATCCCCAGGAATGTGACTAGGGGACATCCGCTGAAGGAAAGAAGGTTTGTACACAAACATAGAAAAGGATTGTTTATGGTAAGAGCAGTGAGAGTATGGAGCTCTCTGCCTGGAGTGTAATAATATTACAGGCTATAGCTACTAGAGAGGGATCATTGATCCAGGGAGTTGTTCTGATTGCCTGATTGGAGTCAGGAAGGATTTTTTCCCCTTACGTGGGGAAAATTGGCTTCTACCTCACATATATTTTTTTCTGCCTTTCTCTGGATCAACTTGTAGGATAACACGCCGAACTAGATGGACAGATGTCTAATGTCGGCCTTATAAACTATGTTACTAACTCACCCTGTAGGACCCTGGAACTAATGTCAGGACAAGAGACAACCTGTTCCTCCAAACGGTTTTATGAACAGGAGTCTCCCTCAGGCCTAAAAACAAATGACAGGGAAGAGAGCAACACAAGAAAACCCAAACAATAATCAAAAGGGGAAGAAGACACTTAACTACAAATGGCTATGGAAGCACAGGAACTCCGCCGACATCCAAACACCAGCAAACCACAAGACTGAAGCTAAAGCTATAAATTCTATAGCATGGTGGGAGAAGCCACAATAAATAAATTAAATGACCACATAAGCAACACCTGAGGCAAGGGGTGTGGCCATTACCAGAAACAACACAGACACAAATTGATCCACAAGAAACCTGTCAGATCAAACCACGTGTTGCCAGTCTCACTGATCTCCTGGCACCTGTCACATGAACGTCCGTGACAGTATCCCCCTCTTACTGGTGACCTCCGGGCACCCAGGACCGACCTTATCTGGGTGAGACCTGTGAAAAACTTTCACCAAACGACAGGCATTTACTTTGGATGCTGGTACCCACATCCTCTCCTCTGGTCCATAACCCCTCCAGTGAACAAGATACTGAAGAGATCTACGGGGAACTCGGTGCATCTCCCTGAGCCTCTAACACCTTCACCTCTAGGTCAGGGTATAGAGTGGATATCACCACTCCCTCCGACAGCATTGGACTTGGATTTTCAAAATCACCACCTCCAGGAAAACGATGTGACAAGGCATCTGCCTTGACGTTCCTAACCCCAGGACAATAAGTAACAATGAAATTGAATCTGGTGAAAAACAAAGACCATCTGACTTGTCTCGGGTTCAATCATTTAGCCGACTCCAGGTAAGCGAGATTTTTGTGATCTGTGAACACCGTGATCGGATGAATCGCCCCTTCCAACCAACGACGCCACTCCTTAAAAGCCACCTTAATGGCCAGCAACTCTCTATTACCCACATGGTAATTTCTCTCTGCGGCAGAGAGTTTTTTAGTAAAAAATCCACATGGGCGCCATTTACCAGGTGACAGGCCCTGCAATAAGACTGCTCCTACCCCCACCTCGGACGCATCAACCTCCACAATGAAAGGGTGTGACACATCCGGCTGCACCAATATAGGGCAGAAGAGAAGTATTCCTTAACCGCAGAAAAGGCTCACAATGCCGAAACGGACCACACTGAGACATCCGTCCCTTTCTCAGTCATGTCAGTTAATGGTCTCACCACTGTCGAATAGTTCTTAATAAATTTTGGTTGGTGAACAATAGCCTTCAGATTTTTGGGTCGATCCCAGTCCAATACAGCACGGACTTTCTCTGGATCCATTCGAAAACCTGAAGATGACAACAAGTAGCCCAAGAACAGCACCTCCTGTACAGCAAAAACACACTTCTCCAATCCTGCATACAATTTATTATCTCTTAGGATCTGTAACACCTGTCTAACGTGATCCTCATGAGTCTCCGCGTCTGGAGAATAAATTAGTATGTCATCCAAATACACGACAACAAACCTCCCCACCAGGTGATGAAAAATGTCATTCACAAAATGCTGGAAAACCGCAGGAGCATTGGTCAACCCAAAAGTCATGACCAGGTTCTTAAAGTGACCCTCTGGGGTATTAAGAGACATCTTCCATTCATCCCCTTCCTTGATCCTGACCAGATTATATGCCCCCCTTAAGTCCAACTTGGATAAAACATTGGCACCAACAATCTGGTTAAACAAATCAGGAATCAAAGGAAGGGGGTAAGGATCACAGACAGTAATCCGATTGAGCTCACGGAAATCCAGACATGGCCTAAGGGTTCCGTCCTTTTTGTTAACAAAGAAAAACCCTGCCGCCACAGGAGATTTGGAAGGTCTTATGTGCCCTTTAGCCAAACTCTCGGTAATATACTCTCTTATGGCCGTTCTTTCAGGTCCAGAAAGGTTATACAACCTAGATTTGGGCAACTTAGCTCCGGGAATAAGGTTGATAGGACAATCATATTCCCAATGCAGAGTTAAATCCTGGCTTTCAGAAAATACATTGGAAAAATCTGATATAAAAGAGGGTAATGTTTTAGTGGTTAAAGCAGAAAAAGACGTATTCAGACAATTGTCAATGCAATCATCACTCCAATCCAGAATCTGTCTAGCTTGCCAATCGATGGTTGGATTATGCTTGCTTAACCACAGTAAACCCAGAACCAATGAAGCAGGGAGACCTTCCATAACAAAACATGAGATGAACTCCTGATGAAAGCCATCCACTCTTAATCGGATGTCATGCACCATCTGAGACAAACACTTTTGAGTTAGAGGTGCAGAATCAATGGAAAAAACTGAAAAGTTCTTCTCTAAAGCACCCAGTGGCAATGAATAAAATGACAATCAATCAGATTCACCCCTGCCGCACTGTCGATAAACACCTCAATTCCCACAGTCTTGGACTCTAGCACCACCTCGGCAGTCACGAGAAATTGGGTACTACCAGTCAAAGACAAATGCACGTTCTCCAACTCCCCATTTACCCCTTCAAGAGTCATATGGTAATTAGACGTCCCCTTTTCTTTTTGACACTGAATGCATGGACATACCGTACATTGATAAAATGTCCCTTTTGTCCGCAGAAAAAACACACACCCTTCCTACGACTAATACTCTTGAAAGTGGATCCAGGAGTAACTCCCCCTAATTGCATGGGTTCATCCCTAGACCTAAACTCAGGAGTATCTTCAACCAAATTGTCTCTCTCTCAGGCATATATCAATGTGTACAGCAAGAGACATAGCGGCTTCCAAAGACTCAGGATTCTCATGAAAGGCCAAAACGTCCTTCAGCCTCTCTGATAATCTTTGACAGAACTGACTACTGCGAGCCGGATCGTTCCACTCAGTATCCATAGCCCACCTCCTAAAATCAGAGCAATAGATCTTAGCAGAACACTCTCCCTGACAAAGGCCAAGTAACTTGGTCTCAGCCAGAGAGGTCCAGTTTGGGTCATCATATATGAGACCCAAAGCTCTAAAAAATTCATCCACCAACCAGAGGGAATGCGACTAAGCGTCCCCTTTAAGTAATGAAATAATCACACCAACTCTCTGATTCTCATCCCCAGATAAGCATGGATGTAGCTTAAAATACAATTGCATGCCTCTCTGAACAAAATGAAATTATCACTTCCACCAGAGAATCTGTCTGGGATGGCCACTTTTGGTTCAGGACAGGCCTGGTAACTACCACTAGGACCAGCAGCCTGTGGTCTCTGTATATACTAGATGGACGTGCGGAGGTCAGCTACCTCCAAAGATAGCTGTTGCAGCTGACCTACCAGTGTAGCAATAGGATCAATGTCTACACACAAACAAAAAATGCCATTCTTATAATGTCATGCTTCAGTGTGGGAGGGAAACCCACACCAAATGTAAGAGAGAAACGGGTGAGGGGAAAAAGCCTGGAAACTAGGGAAAGGAGCAGGTCACCTCCTAGAGGAACCCTAATCAAAGTCCTGACTGACTGCAAGTATGAACTGACCCCAGAGGTAGCTGAGTTCATACACAGGAACCTAAAGTCCTAACTCACCTTTTAGGACCCTGGAACTAATGTCAGGACAAGAGACAACCTGTTCCTCCAAAGAGTAGGACGAACAGGAGTCTCCCTCAGGCCTAAATACCAATGACAGGGTAAAGAGCATCTTTAAAAGAGAAGAAAATAGTAGCGTTGCGGCACTCACCAGGATAAAAATCAGTAGCTTTTATTGTGGCTTCCTTAGAAGAAGATACATGTGGGTCCAGGGGCAGATACACTGTTGCAGGCGGCGACGGCCGTTTCGCGCGTGAGATCGCGCTTCCTCAGGCCGCTCCTAGGGTAAAGAGCAACACAAGAAAACCCAAACCATAAACAAAAGGGGGAAAAGACACTTAACTTCAAATGACTATGGAAGCACAGGAACTCCGTCGACATCCAAACACCAGCAAACCACAACAAAGCTGAAGCTATAAACCGCATAGCACAGTGGGAGAAGCCACAATAAATAGGGAAGGTTAAATGACCACATAAGCAACACCTGAGGCAAGGGGTGTGGCCATTACCAGAAACAGCACAGACACAAATTGATCCACAAGAAACCTGTCAGGTCAAACTATGTATGTACGTACTCTTTCCTCAACATGTTTAATCAGAGATAAAACCGTCACGATACCTTCTTTCAGCGGTGTCTCGTCTCTGTAGAGTTTATCACAGATTTTTTTTTTTTTAGATTCCTCACTTTACTATTGTCCTCTACATCCTGGTGCCTCAACACTGTCATCCTGCTGCTAGCCCCAATAGTATTAGTCCCCTCTGTACTAATAATACAATGGCCCGCTATGTGGTCCGCTGACAGCATCCACCATTGTACGCATTATTTGCTGGGGATGTGGAGGTTTTGCTCCCCCGGTTATAAATACCTATAAAAGAAAATACCAGAATCAATTATAATATTTATTAACAAAATAAACAAAATAAATTACAATAAAAACAAGTGCAGGGGGAAAGGGCAACATCAACAAGAGGAGGGCACGATGACATCAATTCATACTGTTCCCCCCAAAAAATTCTTATATAAGTTATATAAAGTGGAAGTGCAAAGGAAAAACCGTAACAAAATAATGCAGAGACAGAATCAATTTCCCATACTGTGCCTCCTCCGGGATGGCGCCAGCCCCGACGTGCGTTTCGGCGAACCTTCGTCTGGGGATGGAGTCATCACCATGGGACACACAATAAATATCCCTAGTGACCAATCATATTACATAGTTACATAATATCTACATAAATATTGTGTATAGCCGAATTATAAATAACAGACAACTATCTCATTAGCAAAAAAGATCTATTAGATTTATTAGATACAGATACAGTCAGGTGTGTGTTATTCCCTCATTATCCCAAATTACAATGAGCAGATACAAGTTCCAGAGTTCATTTCAAGTGTGCTATTTGCATTTGGAATCTGTTGCTGTCAACTCTCAAGATGAGATCCAAATAGCTGTCACTATCAGTGAAACAAGCCATCATTAGGCTGAAAAAAAAAAAAAAAAAACATCAGAGAGATAGCAAAAACTTTAGGAGTGGTCAAAACAACTGTTTGGAACATTCTTAAAAAGAAGGAACACACCGGTGAGCTCAGCAACACCAAAAGACCCGGAAGACCACAGAAAACAACTGTGGTGGATGACCAAAGAATTCTTTCCCTAGTGAAGAAAACACCCTTCACAACAGTTGGCTAGATCAAGAACACTCTCCAGGAGGTAGGTGTATGTGTATGTCCATCCTATGGACAGATGAGACCAAGATCAACTTTTACAGTGATGAGAAGAGAAGAGTATGGAGAAGGAAAGGAACTGCTCATGATCCATGCATACCACCTCATCAGTGAAGCATGGTGGTGGTAGTGTCATGGCGTGGTCAAGTATGGCTGCCAATGGAACTAGTCCTCTTGTATTTATTAATGATGTGACTGCTGACAAAAGCAGCAGGATGAATTCTGAAGTGTTTCGGGCAATATTATCTGCTCATATTCAGCCAAATGCTTCAGAACTCATTGGATGGCGCTTCACAGTGCAGATAGACAAGGACCCAAAGCATACTGCAAGAGCAACCAAAGAGTTTTTTAAGGGAAAGAAGTGGAATGTTATGTAATGGCCAAGTCTGTCACCTGCCTTGAATCCGACTGAGCATGCATTTCACTTGCTGAAGACAAAACTGAAGGGAAAATGCCCCAAGAACAAGCAGGAACTGAAGACAGTTGCAGTAGAGGCCTGGCAGAGCATCGCCAGGGATAAAACCCAGCATCTGGTGATGTCTATGCGTTCCAGACTTCAGGCTGTAATTGACTGCGAAGGATTTGCAACCAAGTCTTTAAGTGTGAAACTTTGATTTATGATTATTATTCTGTCCCATTACTTTTGGTTTCTTAACAAATCGGAGGCACATATGCAAATTGTTGTAATTCCAACACCGTTCACCTGATTTAGATGTAAATACCCTCAAAGTAAAACTGACAGTCTGCAGTTAAAGCACATCGTGTTCATTTCATTTCAAATCTATTGTGGTGGTGTATAGAGCCAAAAAAAATGAATTGTGTCAATGCCCCAATATTTATGGACCTGACTGTATATAAAAAATATGTGAAAAACATATACAAAGTAGTCTCCACATTTCAGTGGGACTGAGAAAGTGAAAAAGAGACAACTGGAATGAGACTAAATGTATAAAGTATATAAGGTGAGTACAAGAAAAATATCCTCCTATTAATGACACATATATTACATAATAAAGTGCTTGAGAGAGGAGAGAAACAGGTAGTTGGATTTCTACTACAGGTTGCACATACAGTACAGACCAAAGGTTTGGACACGCCTTCTCATTCAAAGAGTTTTCTTTATTTTCATGACTATGAAAATTGTAGATTCACACTGAAGGCATCAAAACTATGAATTAACACATGTAGAATTATATACATAACAAAAAAGTGTGAAACAACTGAAAATATGTCATATTCTAGGTTCTTCAAAGTAGCCACCTTTTGCTTTGATTACTGCTTTGTACACTCTTGGCATTCTCTTGATGAGCTTCAAGAGGTAGTCACCTGAAATGGTCTTCCAACAGTCTTGAAGGAGTTCCCAGAGATGCTTAGCACTTGTTGGCCCTTTTGCCTTCACTCTGCGGTCCAGCTCACCCCAAACCATCTCGTTTGGGTTCAGGTCCAGTGACTGTGGAGGCCAGGTAATCTGGCGCAGCATCCCATCACTCTCCTTCATGGTCAAATAGCCCTTACACAGCCTAGAGGTGTGTTTGGGGTCATTGTCCTGTTAAAAAATAAATGATGGTCCAACTAAACGCAAACCGGATGGAATAGCATGCCGCTGCAAGATGCTGTGGTAGCCATGCTGGTTCAGTATGCCTTCAATTTTGAATAAATCCCCAACAGTGTCACCAGCAAAGCATCCCCACACCATCACACCTCCTCCTCCATGCTTCATGGTGGGAACCAAGCATGTAGAGTCCACCCGTTCACCTTTTCTGCGTCGCACAAAGACACGGTGGTTGGAACCAAAGATTTCAAATTTGGACTCATAAGACCAAAGCACAGATTTCCACTGGTCTAATGTCCATTCCTTGTGTTCTTTAGCCCAAACAAGTCTCTTCTGCTTGTTGCCTGTCCTTAGCAGTGGTTTCCTAGCAGATATTCTACCATGAAGGCCTGAATCACACAGTCTCCTCTTAACAGTTGTTCTAGAGATGTATCTGCTGCTGGAACTCTGTGTGGCATTGACCTGGTCTCTAATCTGAGCTGCTGTTAACCTGCGATTTCTGAGGCTGGTGACTCAGATTAACTTATCCTCCGCAGCAGAGGTGACTCTTGGTCTTCCTTTCCTGGGGTGGTCCGCATGTGAGCCAGTTTCTTTGTAGCGCTTGATGGTTTTTGTGACTGCACTTGGGGACACTTTCAAAGTTTTCCCAATTTTTTGGACTGACTGACCTTCATTTCTTAAAGTAATGATGGCCACTCGTTTTTCTTTACTTAGCTGCTTTTTTCTTGCCATAATACAAATTCTAACAGTCTATTCAGTAGGACTATCAGCTGTGTATCCACTTGACTTCTCCACAACGCAACTGATGGTCCCAACCCCATTTATAAGGCAAGAAATCCCACTTATTAAATCTGACAGGGCACACCTGTGAAGTGAAAACCATTTCAGGTGACTACCTCTTTGTCACGGCTGAGGATGGGGATAACCCTCAGCCGTGCGATGCCAGAAGATGTTAGGCTGCTCGGCCAGGACGACAGGATTAGGGAGCAGGTCACCCCCTAAAGCGTCCCTAACCTGACCCTAACTCCTAGCTGCATGGGCCGACCTTGAAGGTAGGAGGGCCCATACTCAGGATCCTCGGATCCCTAACTCACCCTCCGACCGGTCCCTGAACTAGGAGTCAAGGTAAGACGGCCTGTTCCTT
The DNA here is from genome assembly GCF_014858855.1 of Bufo gargarizans. Lineage (NCBI taxonomy): Eukaryota > Metazoa > Chordata > Amphibia > Anura > Bufonidae > Bufo > Bufo gargarizans. The sequence continues at coordinate 138,385,631 of NC_058086.1, forward strand.
CTGGACACGGAGGAACAGGGGTCTCACTGGCCAAGCTGCAAGGAATGGGGAAACACATACAACATACAGATATGACAGGCGAACTACTAGTTCCACACGTACCTGTCACAGCCACGCTGACTGGAACCCATGCATGCACTACTAATGTCCACAGAACAACTAGAGGACACTGCACACATAACACACAGGTAACCAGGAAATCCGTAGTTGCAAATAAACAAAGACAAAGGAAAACATCAACTGAACATCAAGACATAAACTTCACAGATAAACCTATGACCACAAGGGTGGCGCCCTTATACACAGGAGGCTGCTCCAGCTAAGCATGGCTGAAGCAACCCACTGACACATGCCAAACACTGAGGCTTTATAGGCCTAAGAGGCCACACAGACACACCCAGTGTCTCACACACACAGAAAGGGAGTTAACCCTTCCAACACCAGGGAAGGTAGTGAAGCCACACAAAGGGAAAAGCACACAAACACACTCACCTGTTACCGCCGGCAATGGCATGTGTGGCAACCGTGTCCTGAAGAACAGCCAGCAGGCCGAGACACTGCCACCACATGCACACAACACCAGACATTGTCGCGGACAACCGCAAGTGAAGGGAGGTTTCTAAGTGCATACAAACATGACCTCGTGCACAACAAACAGACAAAGGAAGTTGTCCGCGGCAACCGCACCTGAGGCAAACCACTAAGTGCCCCCAGCTGCGGTTGACACAACACCAAACCGAGGGCAATTGCATGCGGCTCCCAAGGAGTCACGACTATGACCAAGGGTCGTGACACTCTTGAAGCTCATCAAGAGAATGCCAAGAGTGTGCAAAGCAGTAATCAAAGCAAAGGGTGGCTACTTTGAAGAACCTAGAATATGACATATTTTCTGTTGTTTCATACTTTTTTGTTATGTATATAATTCCACATGTGTTAATTCATAGTTTTGATGCCTTCAGTGTGAATCTACAATTTCATAGTCATGAAAATAAAGAAAACTCTTTGAATGAGAAGGTTTGTCCAAACTTTTGGTCTGTACTGTATATAAATATAAAAGTACATCAATCATTATAGTCACACACAGGTATAATGTTAAACCTGCGGCAGTGAAATTACGAGGCAGCAATTTAGAGGAGAGCCAAAAAACCTAAACCAGGCATACCAATACATGAACAAAGTGTAATCACGCCTCTCATATGAATAATAAAGTGCTTAAGCAAGAGAAAGTAGAGGTAAACAGATCTCCACTGCAGGCTGCTAATATATGAATATAAAAATGTAACACATTACAAAGTCACTCACAAGTGCAGTAAAGTATATTAGACTTGTAATAGTAAAATCATAAGGCAGCCATATAGGGGAGAGCCAGAAAGACTTCAAACAAACTCACCAATACATGAACAGAGTATAATCACATCTCCTATACCAGTGTTCCTCACCTACTCCACGCGTTTCGCCGAATGGCTTCGTCAGGGCCCGAAAAGCATCCAGTCACATGATGATAGCCGGCAGATCCCGCAATATTTGCGAGATGCATGCCAGCGGCATGAAATGGACTACTAGCGCATTCGCCAACTTAGCGTATTCCTATTGAGAATGGAAGACAGCCCACAAATCCCTGGCAATAGACCACATGAGTGTTGCGTGAATGTGTTAAATATGTGTATGAAACAGGTGAATGAATAAATATAAATATAAATACATAAATTACAAATATACATCATAATTCCATACAGCACAATGCAAGTGAATAAACAAATACATGATTCAAAAATTCAATAGTAAACATACACCATGATCATAATAAAAAACAAACAAGGATAATCAAAAATCCATGATGAAAGTTAAAAATGAAAAAAAAAAGTTAAATATGGAAATGTGTAAAAATATAAGTTACAAAATATTAAGTACAAATTTAATTTAGTGATATATGAGCACATAACATTATGCGTACAAAGTGGACAATGTGCAGTAAATATTAGTGGGCTATAGGCCATAGGCTTCCGTCGCCCTCATTATACTGCCTGCTGCCTCACGCCCCCTGCAATGGCCCCCCTGCCACCGCCCCCACGCTACGACAGTGCTGACACGTTAGCAGTGTTCAATAATTTCCATTTACCATTTATTTTATGTGAGATTGGTCATAAAATGAAAAAAAGGTGATTCTTAGGACCAGCATGGTAGCAGCAGTACTCAGGGACAGGAATTTCAGAAAACACAAGGTAGATCATTGTAAGAGTTTATATTTTTGTTTTATGACCATGACGGTGATTTGCGCTCAGGAATACTGGTGTATGGCAACAATAAAAGTCAATGCTGTGACCATAAAATATGATCCTGAGCGGACATCACAAAGTTTATGGAACTAAAATGATCAGTAGCTGATTTTGGTTATGTTAAAAAAATTTCTCATCCATTACTGATTTAATGTTATGATAGGAGGCTATATTCAGTGATTGTGTGAGAAAGCGCTCATTAAAGTATTTATCTCATTTTCATTACATCTATTATACACATCGATTTGCCTCATCAAGAGTTCTTCACCTGTGAGGGGCTGTCCATGCTGCTGAATTAACTCCCCCTGCTGCTTGATTGACAGGGCTTGGCATCTTGCATGACCCTGACAGTCTTGCACCTACAAGTACCAGCGCATGAACAGTCTTGGGAAGGGGAAGCAGAGCCTCTGTGCTTGCATGGCTTCTTGGAGCAGCAGTGCACATGAAAGATTATCAGGGTCGGCGGAAAGTCTGCAGGGGGAGTTTCTTCCGCTGCAGGGACAGCCCCTCACAGGAAAAGAACTCTTGTTGATGAGACAAATTTTTTTGGTATACATATATAAATTAATTTCTGTCTGTCTGTTCTTTATGCACAGCCAAACGACTGGACTGATCTGCACCACATTTGGAAAATTTGGTGCCACAGTGTAGGTCAGTGTAAAGGGGGCAGGGCGCTGTGGAGGTCACAGTTAAGGGGGCGGGCCGCTGTGTAGGTCACTTTTAAGAGGATGGCATACTTTGGATGTCATTGTTAAGGGGGCGAGCCTCTATAGAGATCACTGTTAAGGGGCAGTCTGCTGTGAAGGTCAATGTTATGGGGCAGGGTACTGTGGAGGCTCAGTGTTAAGGGGAAGGGCCGCTGTGGAGGATATTATTAAGAGGGAGGGGTGTTGTGGAGGTCACTGTTATGGGGAACACTGTGGATTTTCTTTAACCTCATGGGTCATTCTGCTAAAAAATGTAAAAAAAATATATATATATAATTATAATATATATATATATATATATATATATATATATTTATATTAGATACAGCTTATATAATAGGTGATAGACACAGTGTCACGACGGGGAGTGAAAGAAACCCCCCACCGTGCGGTGTCAAAGGGTAAAGGGGATCAGCCTGGCCAAAATGGAGTAATAAGGGAGCAGGTCACCGTCTACAACATCCCTAATCCTCTCCCTGACTCCTCACCGTATGAACGGACCCCGATGGTAGGACGACTCATACTGAGGATTCCTAGAGACCCTAAGTCGCCCTGGTAATCCCTCACCAAGGAGCAGGGAAGAGACGACCTGTTCATCCCAGTAATGGAGGAACAGGAGTCTCTATCTGAGGCCAGGCTGCAATGAGAGGGAACACATACAGCATAAGGAGATGGCAGGTAAGCAAAACCAATAACACACTTACCTGCCACAGACACACTGACTGGAACCCGTGCACAAGTGCTGCTGTCCACACCAACATTAAAGGACACAGCACAAACCGCAACCAGACAGGAATCCAGGACACCATAGCTGCAATAACATGAGACAGGGGAATGTCTAGTAAACATGACACCAAACATCACCAGACATGTAACACCAAACTAGACATACAAACACCCTGAACATAACCCACTCCATACAAATAGGGACAGGAAGGGAAGGAGACACCGGAATGGCATTGAACATCTATTACCACAAGTGTGGCCCTCGCGGGAAAGATGGTAAAGCAAGGAGCAGTAACAGAGAACCACCAGCATACACCAAGGCTGGAGGAACCTTCAGCTTCAGGCATCCAGCAGAGGCTAAATAGCCCCAGCAGCCATACCCACGCACACATAAACCCAGTGTGTGCACAAAACACTAGGAAGGGAGTTAACCCTTCTATCACCAGACAGAGGAAGGAAGCCACTTAAAGGGGAAGTGCACACACAAGAAAACTAAGCCAAACCACACGTTACCACCGGCAACAGCATGCGTGGCAACCATGTCACGGCAATCATCCAGAAGGCCAAGATACTGGAACCGCATGCTCTCACAGCAACACGTTGCCGCAGGCAACAGCAAATGTGGCAATAGTGTCACAGCGCAAACCAAAGGCCGTGACACACAGCTTATCTACTCTTCTTTCTGCACAGTTACATTTGAACAGGTTACAGAGCATGTTGAGAAAACTCACCCACAGAAGTTACTGCATATTTATTAAGCTCTGCACTCCAGAATTCTGAATTCTGTATTTTTGTATTATAATTGAAATAGATGAAGGAATCTAGATGGGTGAGTAAACAATTCTCATGCAATGAAACAAAAACTACATCTTATCCAAGAGGCTGTGGGACAGTAAGGGGTCTTGCACCTTGAAACGCCATCCTCCTGAAACAAAAAGGTGTAAAGCATTCATTTCCAGTTTTAAACAAGATATTTCTTTAAACTAATTTAATGTATGATCTCTGAATAAATAAATAAAAATCTAATAATATTTACTAAATCGAATCTTTATGCAAATCTCATATCTTTTTCATATAGCTGAAGATTCAATACTTGGTCTCCTCCCCTTTCTCTTCAACTACAGTATGACATTGGGCAAGTCATTAGATAACTTCTAACTGACCCCGATGTACTGATTGTCACTTACATGTGTCTTGTAATAAGCTGTGAGCATTTGTCAGTTGGGTTTCCATACTCTAGACATACAGTGATTAATGTAAGGATGATGTAAAATGTTTCCATTCACAGACATCAAGCTGAAATCAAACACTATACAGTATTTCATCTCTGGACATCAGCCTATATGCATATATAGCCTGAGAAAGGGTTTTGGTATAGCCTGAAATATTGCTTAAAAAAGTACATATTCTTCATTTTTCACCTTGATCTGAATACTTTTGTGATTGCACATAATTAATAATGTAATATAGCCAATGAGTTATTCACTGAAATGTATATATAAATATATATATATATATATATATATATATATATATATATAATCCAGAAAATGGACGGCACTCCAGTAAGATGAAACAAATCAGTGATACCTTTATTCAACCATCCGGTGCAACGTTTCGGCTCTAAATGAGCCTTTTTCAAGCTTGGCTTGAATTGCGGGGTAAGAAGTCTATTCCCTAGGAACGTGCACCCTATTTTACTTATCTATAGCCAGTGCCGCCATTTTTCTTCTGTATAAATATATATAGTACAGACCAAAAGTTTGGACACACCTTCTCATTCAAAGAGTTTTCTTTATTTTCATGACTATGAAGGCATTAAAACTATGAATTAACACATGTGGAATTATATACATAACAAACAACTGTGAAACAACTGGAAATATGTCATATTCTAGGTTCTTCAAAGTAGCCACCTTTTGCTTTGATTACTGCTTTCAACACTCTTGGCATTCTCTTGATGAGCTTCAAGAGGTAGTCACCTGAAATGGTCTTCCAACAGTCTTGAAGGAGTTCCCAGAGATGCTTAGCACTTGTTGGCCCTTTTGCCTTCACTCTGCGGTCCGGCTCACCCCAAACCATCTCGATTGGGTTCAGGTCCAGTGACTGTGGAGGCCAGGTCATCTGGCGCAGCACCCCATCACTCTCCTTCATGGTCAAATAGCCCTTACTTTAAAAGTTTTCCCAATTTTTCGGCTGACTGACTGACCTTCATTTCTTAAAGTAATCATGGCCACTCGTTTTTCTTTACTTAGCTGCTTTTTTCTTGCCATAATACAAATTCTAACAGTCTATTCAGTAGGACTATCAGCTGTGTATCCACCTGACTTCTCCTCAACGCAACTGATGGTCCCAACCCCATTTATAAGGCAAGAAATCCCACTTATTAAACCCAACAGGGCACACCTGTGAAATGAAAATCATTTCAGGTGACTACCTCTTGAAGCTCATCAAGAGAATGCCAAGAGCGTGTAAAGCAGTAATCAAACCAAAGGGTGGCTACTTTGAAGAACCTAGAATATGACATATTTTCGGTTGCTTCACACTTTTTTGTTATGTATATTATTCCACACATTTGTTAATCCATAGTTTTGATGCCTTCAGTGTGAATCTACAATTTTTATAGTCATGAAAATAAAGAAAACTCTTTGAATGAGAAGGTGTGTCCAAACTTTTGGTCTGTACTGTACATATATATAAAATGCTGTCTGCTGTTTGCCATTTTTCTAATTTCTTTGTACTGCTCACTAAGGTTGACATACGTTCTCAGTTCCATCCTTCAACGGAACAGAATTGCGGACCCATTAATTTCTATGGGGCTGCCCGGAATTGCGGGCCCACACTTCTGGGTCCACAATTCCGATCCCGAAAAAAATTGAACATGTCCTTTTTTTGTCTACAATAGGATCCGCGGATCCGCAAAACACACACGGATGTGTGAATAGACGCTTAGGAAGAGACTTTCATGTATTATATGTTACCTGGTTTTCCTTTTTTTTTATTACTCATGGGATAACTCATTTAAGGAATTAGATTTAGTAGTAACTACCAGCGCCGTACATGTATGGTGTTGGTGCGGCCTTTAAACGGGGCGCCTGCTCGCGTGTGCAGCGGGCACCATAGCCAGCTGGTCTCTGCTGTTTAAAAAAGCAGAGGCCTGTGGCCAATGCTCACGGCCGGCAACAATGCCAGTCATAAATGTTACAGCCTTTAAATTCCGTGATCAAGTCCATAGTGATCAGGGATGTCGGTCATTAATTATAATAGGCTGGGTCTCTCTGAAGAGACTCACTGTATTAGAGCTACAGTTCCTATGTTGGCCAGCAGATCAGCAATGCTCATTTATTATTTTCTACGTCAGGTTATGGCATAGAAAATTATCTAAATCTACGGTAGAAAAGGAGTTGGCATAGATATAAGGCTGTTAGGTGTCGGTGGTGGATGCACCTAAGTTACATAGAGGAACAGAAGTATTTGAATACCCTGCAATTTTGCAAGTTCTCCCACTAAGAAATCACGGAGGGGTCTGAAATTCACAATGTAAATGCATTCCCACTCTGAGAGACAAAAAAATAATAATCAGGAAATCACATTGTATGATTTTTAACCCCTTAAGAACACGGACATATTTCACCTTAAGGACAAGGCAATTTTTTGCAAATCTGACTACTGTAACTTTATGTGTGAATAACTTTAAAACGCTTTTACTTATCCACAACATTCTGAGATTGTTTTTTTTCGTCACATGTTGTACTTCATGACACTGGTAAAATCGAGTAAAAAAACAACAACATTTTTTTTATAAAAATAAATAAAAAATGACCTAAAATTTAGAAAAATTAGCAAATTTCCAAGTTTCTATTTCTCTACTTCTATAATACATAGTAATACCTACAAAAATAGGTATCACTTTACATTCCCCATATGTCTACTTCATGTTTGGCTCATTTTGGGAATGACATTTTAATTTTTGGCGACGTTACAAGGCGTAGAAGTTTAGAAGCAAATCTTTACATTTTTCCGAAATTTTCAAAAACCCACTTTTTAAGGACCAGTTCAGGTCTGAAGTCACTTTGTGAGGCTTACATAATAGAAACCACCCAAAAATGACCCCAGTCTAGAAACTACACCAATTAAGGTATTCAAAACTGATTTTACAAACGTAGTTAACCCTTTAGGTGTTCCAGAAGAGCCAAAGGCAAGTGGAGATAAAATTTCAGAATTTAGATTTTTTGGCAAATTTTCCATTTTAATCTATTTTGACAAAAACAAAGCAAGGGTTAACAGCCAAACAAAACGAAATATTTATTGCCCTGATTCTTTAGTTTGCAGAAACACCCCATATGTGGCTGTAAACTACTGTACGGGCCAGTGGCGTACCTCCAATAGAGGCAGACCACGCAGCTGCTATGGGGCCCCTGGGGGAAGGGGGCCCGCAGTGGAGGATAGGCCCCGCCCACTAATTACACTTGTATGGCTACCTGAGAAAGTAAGAGGTGGAAAAGGACCTTTGGTGATGTCAACCATGTGACCAGTGCAGGAAGCCAATGAATAGCAGAGCAGCAGAAATCTAAAGGACCTATGGTGATGTCATCAACCATGTGACCAGTGCAGGAAGCCAATAAATAGCAGAGCAGCAGAAGTCTAAAGGACCTTTGGTGATGTAATCATCATGTGACCAGTGCAGAGGACTGGTGAGAGACCTGTGGCATATCACTGTTAGGGGGCGGAGCTTCTGTGTGGTGCCTGGAGGAGAGGTTAGTGGTGTTCTGGGATAACCCATAACATCCTAGAAAAGCTGGGAGTTGTAGTTTTGTCGTATTATATGTTTCTCAATGTAATTTAAACGTATGCCCTAGTACAGGCTGGTAATGCTGGGAGTTGTAGTTCTCTCCTCCTATACCTCCTCTTTTAAATGTATACTGATGCCCCATAATAAGTCTGGCCATACTGGGGGTTATAGTTATTTCTTTTTAAAGCTCTTACCTGGCACAACTAGATGATGTCCTATAATCTGGACATGCTGAGAGTTGTAGTTCTCTTTTCTTAGGCTGGATTCTCATCACAGTTTAGTTTTCCGTTTTGCATGCAGGACTTTTTTCTGTCTAAAATAACGGATCTCCGACAGATATGGCATAAACGGATGCCAAATGTGCAGAACTGATGCTTGAAATACAGGATCATTTTTTTTCTTTATTTTTCTGTTCATCTGACGGATCAGAAGAACTGAAAACTAAATGGTGATATGAACCCGGCCTTATACTCTGTGTAATATCTACTTGTATCTGATCATAACAGCCTGGACATGCTGGAAATTGTAGTTCTCTCCACTTTCACCTCCCCCTGTGTTGCTCCCTAATTTCCAATAATAATCTGGTGATGATGAGACTTGTAGTTCCCTTGTCACTATTATAATGTTCTGCAGCAGCTGAGGCGAGTATTAGGCTTCGTTCACATCTGTGCTGGTGACGTTCGCTGTTCTGCCGTCATAGGAGCAAATCAACGAAAATCACTGCAGTTCCGGATCTGGCGCTTCATGGACGACAACACCCGACGGATCCCGCTGACTATGATGAGATCTGTCAGGTTTCCATCTTCCAGGCTATAAAATTGTGTCTAGCATTTATGACTTGATCCACGAATGAGGCCCCAGCACAGATGTGAACAAAGCTTTTTATGTTCTGCAGCAGCTGAGGTATGCATTAGGAGGTTCTGACAGTTCATAAGGTAAGGGGGGGCTATGGTGGCACTGGTATACTATTATGCCAGCACCACCATAGCCCCCCCCCCCCCCATGAGCTGTGCTTGTGTGCTGCTTATAGTGGAAAGTGCCCTAAGACAATGAATGGGGACAATCAAAAGCGGGTTTTTTCCCGGTATTGAGACCCTATGACGGATCTCAATACCGGAAAATAGAAACGCAAGTGTGAAAGTAGCTCCTAATGTCTACACGGCTTCAACTGCTGGGGGTATGGCAGGGGAGAAGCCAGGGCAGGTGGTGGGATGGGCCAGTGGACGGAGTTAGTGGGGCCCCATTAAGATTCTTGCTATGGGGCCCAATGATTTCTATGTACGCCCCTGGTACGGGCACACGGTAGGGCATAGAGGGAATGGTTTTTGGAAGGCAGATTTTGCTGGACTGGTTTATTTACACCATGTCCCATTTGAAGCCCCCCTGATGCACCCCTATAGTAGAAACTCCATAAAAGTGACCCCATCTAAGAAACTACACCCCTCAAGGTATTAAAAATTGATTTTACAAACATTTTTAATCCTTTAGGTGTTCCACAAGAGTTATTGGCAAATGGAGTAAAATTTCTGAATTAAATGTTTTTGGTAAATTTTAAATTTTAATCCATTTTTTCCAGTAAAAAGCTAGGGTTAACACCCAAATAAAACTCAATATTTATTGCCCTGATTCTGTAGTTTGCAGAAATACCCCATATGTGGCCGTAAACTACTGTACAGGCACACGGTACGGCGTAGAGGGAAAGGTGCACCTTGTGGTTTTTGGAAGGCAGATTTTGCTGTACTGGTTTATTTACACCATGTCCGATTTGAAGCCCCCCAGATGAACACCTAGAGTAGAATCTCCATAAAAGTGACCCGGTTGATCGGGGCACGTGTCACACTGAGTGGTGGTGTCCTTTCGTATTCACCTCCTGTGACACACTCTGCACCTTTTTTGGGTCTGTCCCTTATTTCCAGTATAGGGGACCACACCTGGAAAGTGTTGGCCAGGGACGATCCGGGCGCCTCCAGTTCCCGAGGTACTCCGGCCTGCTCTTTTCAATTCAGAAAGGATCGAGGCCTTGAGGACTGCCTCATAGAACTGCAGGAATTTCTCTGTATTGCCAGTGCTCCGGGACAGCACAAAAGAGTAAAAGAGTTGTACAAGGCAACCTGTACCAAGTAGACCACCACTTTTTTGTACCATGCCCGGGATTTGTGCATGGCATTATATGGCTTGAGGACTTGATCAGAGAGATCAACTCCTCCCATATATCGATTGTAGTCGACGATACAATCAGGCTTGAGGACCGTTCCCAGGCTACCACACACAGGGACAGGGGTGATGCCGTTACCGTGAATTGTGGACAGTGCAAGGACATCCCTCTTGTCCTTATATCTGACCAGCAACAGCTTTCCACTGGTAAGGGAGGCCACATTGATTTTTCTGCATGGTCCCACAAGCGAACATGGATCTGGCGGCGAGGGACTGGAACAAGGGGATACTAGTATAAAAGCTATCCACGTACAGGTGGTAACCTTTATCTAGCAGTGGGTGCATAAAATCCCACACAAGTTTTCCGCTAACACCCAGAGTGGGGGGACATTCTGGGGGTTGAATACGGGAATCTTGCCCCTTGTACACACAAAACTTGTAAGTGTACCCTGAGGTACTCTCACAGCTTCACGCCATACATCGCCCACTTAGAAGGAAAATACTGGTGGAAAATGAGTCTCCCCTTGAAAGCAATGAGAGACTCATTAACCGCGACCTCCCTTCCAGGTACATAGGCCTCCAAAAATGTAGCCCCAAAGTGATCGATGACCGGTCTGATTTTGTAGAGGCGTTCATAGGCAGGATCACCCTGGAGGGGGACATGCTGCATTATCTGCATAATGCAGGCATTTCCTAATGGCCTCAAACTGACTACGTGTCATGGCCGTACTGTAAAATGGGGTCTGGTAGAGGACATCCCCACTCCAGTAATGCCTGACAGTTTTTTTTTTACTAGGTCCATGTGCAGCACGAGGCCCCAAAACGTCCTCATCTCGGCTGCACTGACCGGACTCCAGCCACCGACCCTAGCCAAAAAGGAGCCCGGGTGTCGAACAATGAACTGTTGGGCGAACACGTTCGTTTGCTCCACCATCAGATTCACAAAGTGGTCACAGAAAAAAAGACTAAAATATTCATATTCAGTGAAGCCCACTGTGGGAATCTGGATTCCTGGTTGGCCAACAAAATCTGTAATCACAGGCTCAAAATGCTCTGGGGTACACCATGCAAGTTCACCGGTAGGGGGCTCTGGTGAACTTAACTGGTGGGACGGAAAACTAGTACGAGCCCCATAGCTGCTCGTACTAGTGTGGGCCACAGAGTCCCTGACATGGCGGTCCCCTTGCTCTGCTTGGTGGCGTCTCTGTCACCTTGGGGGCTCATCATCATCACTAGATGATGAGGAGGATGCGGATGACAAAAGGAAAGTGGGGTCATCCTCATCCTCACTGGGGCTCTTGGAGTCGGAAGAAAGCTGGGCGTATGCCTCCTCATCATGCCTCCTCGTATGCCTCCTCCGAGAACATCCGGCGGGCCATAGGGGAGTGTGTTTGTGTGGAAATCTTTATTTAGAGTGCATGTGGGGGGGGGGGGGGCATGGGTGTTCTCATACTTATCCCTAAAACTAGCAGAAAAAAAAGCACCAAAAATGTGGATTATTTTTTTTCAAGATTCAAACTCGCTGATCAGCCGTCCAAAGCTCATCAGTGGTGGGGTGTGCGATGCGCTAACAGTGGCCGGACGCTAAGAGTGACGGCCACAGTCAGCGTACATCGAAAAATTTCAAAAAATTATTGCGCCCCAGAAAATGTGTGTGTGGGGGGGGGGGGAAATGGGGGCAAGCTGCAGCACCCCTGGGGGGTCTAGGATCACACAGCTGTGCTGTGGACCCCCGACACCCGTTTAGGGTGATGCCACAATCAAACTTTTTTTTTCCTCCTAAACTTTCTCTGAATTTCCCTGCCTAACCTAGCTCATCCCTAACCTTTCCCTAAGTACCTTTTAGTGCCAGATGGCGCTGTGGAGGATCAGAAGGGTGTACTGGGCACAGGTGGGGGGTTGCTGGGCACAGATCCGATTCAGGCTCCTCTCTCCTCGCTCCCGGACACAGAAAGGAGGAGGAGAGGAGAGCTGCATCAAGTTAAACCTCCCGCCTGCTCGTGCAGCCAATCAGAAGCGATCCTGAGAGGTGATGTCACCATCACCTCTTAGTATCACAGGATGGTGTCATGGAACCATGAACCAGACGTACAACAAGAGATAAGTGGAAATAAGAAGGCTTTATTGACAATCAAGCTGTAAGGCAAAAGTCCAAACGGATGGCTAAACCGAAGCAGGGTCTTGCGAAGCCAGAGGTCAGGAACCAGAAGGGTAGTCAGACGAAGCCTGGATCAGGAACCAGCAGGGTAGTCAGACGAAGCCTGGATCAGGAACCAGCAGGGTAGTCAGACGAAGCCAGGATCAGGAACCAGAAGCAGCAGCAGTCTTAGAAGCATGTGAACACAGGAGGACCAAGCAAGGAACTGAAGCCACAGACCTCCTATATATATGAGCTGGGCATCCAGCTCCTCCCAGTGGGAAGGAGAAGCCGCAGGGTGGGAGGCTACAAGAAACCCAGAAACCAAGATGGCCACCAGCACATGTCAAACGAAGGAGAACAGCAAGAAGGTAAGACCATGACAGTACCTCCCCCTCAAGGGCCCCTCCTCCGCGAAGTAAAGAACGGTTTCTGAGGGAAGCGTGCGTGGAAGGCTCGGAGCAAGGCAGGAGCATGGACATCTGCGGAGGGAACCCAGGAACGCTCCTCTGGACCATAACCACGCCAATGGACCAAAAACTGCACCCGACCGCGGACCAGGCGTGAGTCCAGGATATTGCTCACCTCATACTCCTCACGATTGCCCACTTGGACCGGACGAGGCCGAGGAACCGAGGAAGTGAAACGATTACACACCAGTGGCTTCAACAGGGAGACATGAAACACGTTGGAGATCCGCATGCCAGGAGGAAGCGCAAGGGCATAGGCTACCGGGTTTACCCTGCGAAGCACTCGGAAGGGACCAACAAAGCGAGGCGCCAGCTTGGGAGTGGGCACTCGAAGGTTGAGGTTGCGGGTGGACAACCATACACGGTCTCCGACCTGGTAGGAAGGAGCGGGCGCTCGTCTGCGATCAGCCTGGAGTCTCTGGCGCTGCGCAGAGACCTCAAGGGACCTCTGGATCTGTACCCAAGAAGCACGTAGGACGGAAAGGTGATCCTCCACAGCCGGAATATCCTGGGGAGAGAATACCTCCGGTAACACGGCAGGTTGGAACCCATAATTGGCCATGAAGGGAGACGTCCCAGAGGAAGAGTTCACCGCCGTGTTCCTGGCAAACTCAGCCCAAGGCAGGAGGTCAACCCAATTGTCTTGGTGATCGGAGACATAGCAATGAAGGAATTGCTCCAAGGCCTGATTGGATCGTTCTGCGGCCCCATTGGACTGAGGGTGGTAGGCCGAGGAGAAAGAGAGATGAATCCCCAACTGGGAGCAAAAGGCGCGCCAGAACCTGGACACAAACTGACTCCCCCGATCCGACACAATCTCCTTGGGCAAACCGTGCAACCGGAAGACCTCCCTGGCAAAAATCGTGGCCAACTCTTGTGCAGAGGGTAACTTCTTGAGAGGAACACAGTGGCACATTTTGGAAAACCGATCCACAATCATGAGAATGACCGTATGGCCTCGGGATGCAGGGAGGTCCACAATGAAATCCATCCCCAGGTGTGACCATGGACGCTCCCCGGTGGCTATGGGTTGCAAAAGGCCCAACGGAAGGTGCCGAGGGGACTTACTCTGGGCACAAACGGAGCATGCCGCTACATATGCGGCGATGTCGGAACGTAGAGAAGGCCACCAGAACAGACGTGAAACAGCCCAGGACAGCTGATTCTTTCCAGGATGCCCCGCGGCCTTGGAGTTATGGTAGGTTCGCAACAACCGAGTGCGCAACTCCTCAGGCACAAAACATCTGCCGTTGGGTCTCCCAGAGGGAGCACCAGATTGAGCCGCCAAAATCTGCTCACCCAGGGGAGAGGTCAGGCTGGTGCGAATGGCGGCCAGGATCTGATTCGGAGGTATGACCGAAGTCGGAATCGACTCCTCCCCGGACAGCTCGGAGTACTGCCGTGATAAGGCATCCGCTCTGATGTTCTTGGAACCGGGTAGGTAGGAGACCACGTAATTAAAACGTGACAAGAACAGAGCCCATCTGGCCTGACGTGGTGTCAATCTCTTGGCCTCAGAGAGGTAGGTCAGATTCTTGTGGTCCGTCAGGATGAGAACCAGAACCACCGAGCCCTCGAGCAAGTGCCTCCATTCCTTAAGGGCCTGCACGATGGCCAATAACTCCCTGTCACCAATCTGATAGTTGCACTCCACGGAAGACAGTTTCCGGGAGTAAAACCCACAAGGAAGCAGAGGACCCTCTGGTGTTCTACGCTGAGACAGAAGGGCGCCTACTCCCGTCTCAGACGCGTCCACCTCAAGGACAAAAGGCAACCCAGGGTTGGGATGCGACAGAATCGGAGCCGACACAAAGGCGGACTTTAGAGCCTCAAAAGCTCGGATGGCCTCGAGCGGCCAGACCTGGGGATTACTGCCCTTCCTGGTCAGATCCGTGAGAGGCTTGGCTAGCATGGAAAAGTCCCTGATGAACTTCCGATAATAATTGGCGAAGCCCAAAAAGCGCTGCAGGGCACGAAGACCACTGGGCTGGGGCCACTGTAAGACAGCCGAAACCTTCTCAGGATCCATGGAGAACCCCTCAGCGGAAATGATGTAACCTAAGAAGGTTACCTGGGATCGGTGAAATTCGCATTTCTCAAGCTTACCGAACAGCTTGTTCTCTCGTAACCGTTGCAACACTCATCTGACATCCAGAATGTGGGCCTCCATGGATTCAGAATATACCAAGATGTCATCCAAATAGACCACCACACACTGCTGCAACAGGTCACGGAAAACATCGTTGATGAATTCCTGGAAGACTGCGGGCGCATTGCACAACCCAAAGGGCATAACCAAGGATTCATAATGACCGGTCCTGGTGTTAAACGCGGTCTTCCACTCATCGCCCGCCTTGATCCTTACCAGGTTATATGCCGCCCTCAGGTCGAGTTTGGTAAAGACCGTGGCCCCTTTGAGGCGATCGAACAGCTCAGAAATCAAGGGTATCGGGTAAGCGTTCTTGATCGTGATGCGATTGAGACCCCTGTAATCGATGCAAGGCCTCAACTCACCGCCCTTCTTTTTCACAAAGAAAAATCCAGCCCCTGCCGGGGACGAGGATTTGCGAATGTGTCCGCGTGAAAGCGCCTCCCTCACGTACTCCTCCATGGCCTCATTCTCCGCTACCGACAGTGGATAGACTTTGCCACGAGGAGGAACGGCACCAGATTGTAACTCTATGGCACAATCGTATGGGCGGTGCGGAGGTAGGGCAACCGCACGCACCTTATCGAATACATCCCGGTACTCCTCGTATTCAGGAGGCAACAGAGAGTCCGAGGAAGTACACAGCAACTTGACAGGCCCATGGATGCAACTAGCCCCACACTGCGGTGACCACGAGAGGATCTCGGCCGATCTCCAATCGAAAGTCGGATTATGCTTCTGGAGCCAGGGGTACCCCAAGACCACCGAGTAGTGTGGAGACGAAATAACCTGGAGACAGACCGACTCTCTGTGAACGGCACCAATGGCCATCCCCACTGGAAGGGTCTCATGAGTCACGTGTGGCGGCAGAAGGGGTCTGCCGTCTATCGCCTCAAGAGCCAGTGGGGAACCTCGAGGCTGCAGAGGAATGGAATTGGCGGCAGCGAACACACTATCAATGAACAAACCACCAGCACCAGAGTCCACCAACGCCTGGGTCGTCACCGAGCCCCCGACCCAAGAGAGGACAACAGTAATCAGTGGTTTGTCAACACGGGAAACCGGGGACGAGGAGACTCCACCCAAGATCTGCCCCCGACAGGATCTCAGGTGCGAGCGTTTCCCGGACGGTTCGGGCATGCCAACCGAAAATGCCCACCGAGACCACAGTACATGCATCGGCCCTCGCGTCTCCGGAGTACCCTCTCCCCCTCGGACAGGCGAGCAAACCCCAGCTGCATGGGTTCACCCCCAGACAAGTCATCCCCAGGAGGCGTGGGAGGAGAGGGAGGCACGGGTGGGACAGCAAACGTAGGCGCCAATCTGTTAGAAGACCTCCGCAGGCTCTCCTTAAAGGAAGGTCTCTCCCTGAGTCTGGTGTCAATCAAAATCAGGAAAGAAATAAGAGACTCGAGCTCCACTGGTAGGTCCTTAGCTGCAACCTCATCCTTCAAGGCATCCGAGAGACCATGAGAGAAAGCAGCAACCAGAAACCTCGGCACTGAGTTGGCTCTCCCCCAAAGCGCTGTGGAAGGGGGGCAGAACCGGTCATACCCCGAAACACCGCAGGCGCAGCAACAGGTGTTGGGGTAGACTCTGGCGCAACAACCGGAGCGGCAGTAGGAGCGGGCCCAGGAGCGACAACCGACCCATCGGCAACGGAAGCTAAATGAGCCGTGCGTTCAAGCAGGGTTTGCAACGCCACAGCGAACCGACCCAACAGGTGATCCTGCTGATCAAGTCTGGCAACCAGCGTAGGTAGCGAGGATGGCCCTGTACCGTCAGAATTCATGGCTTGGTCCTAATGTCATGGAACCATGAACCAGACGTACAACAAGAGATAAGTGGAAATAAGAAGGCTTTTTTGACAATCAAGCTGTAAGGCAAAAGTCCAAACGGATGGCTAAACCGAAGCAGGGTCTTGCGAAGCCAGAGGTCAGGAACCAGAAGGGTAGTCAGACGAAGCCTGGATCAGGAACCAGCAGGGTAGTCAGACGAAGCCTGGATCAGGAACCAGCAGGGTAGTCAGACGAAGCCAGGATCAGGAACCAGAAGCAGCAGCAGTCTTAGAAGCATGTGAACACAGGAGGACCAAGCAAGGAACTGAAGCCACAGACCTCCTATATATATGAGCTGGGCATCCAGCTCCTCCCAGTGGGAAGGAGAAGCCGCAGGGTGGGAGGCTACAAGAAACCCAGAAACCAAGATGGCCGCCAGCACATGTCAAACGAAGGAGAACAGCAAGAAGGTAAGACCATGACAGATGGTGATTGGTGGTGTATTATCACACCACCGATCACCATCCTGTTCAGGGTTATCGGGTCACCAGCGACCCGAATAACCCGGAAACGCAGCAAACCGCAGGTCTGAATTGACCTGTGGTTTGCCGTGATCACTGATATGGGAGGGTCACAGGACCCCCCCCCCCCCCTGCGCATTGTCTCAGGATGCCTGCTGATTGATTTCAGCGACTAAAGAAGTTTAGACCAAAAGGTACTACTTTGGTCTCATCTGACCACATGACTTTCTCCCATGCCTCCTCTGGATCATCCAAATGGCCATTGGCAAACTTCAGACAGGCCTGGACATGTGATGACTTGAGCAGGGGAACCTTCCATGCAATGCATGATTTAAAACCATGACAGCGGAGTGTTCTACCGACAGTGACCTTTGCAACTGTGGTCCCAGCTCTTTTCATGTCATTGACCAGCTCATCCCTTGTAGTTATGGGCTGATTCCTCACCTTTCTTATCATCAGTGATACCCCACGAGGTGAGATCTTGCATGGAGCCCCAGTCCAAGGGAGACCGACAGTCGTCTTTAGCCTCTTCCATTTTCTAACAATTTCTCCAACAGTTGATCTATTTTCACAAAGCTGCTCGGCAATTTCCCTGTGGCACTTTCCAGCCTTGTGGAGGTCCACAATTTTGTCTCTGGTGTCTTTTGTCAGTTCTTTGGTCTTGCCCATGGTAGTAGTTGGCATCTGACTGACTGTAGGGTGGACAGGGGTCTTTAAAGAGATCAGACAGGTGCTACTAAGTTATATTAATGAGTGTAGTAGAGGTGGACTTTTTAAAGGCACAGTATCAGGTCTTTGAGAGCCAGAATTCTTGTGTTTTCTCAGGTGTTCAAATACTTATTTTCAGCAGTACAAGACAAATACATTCTTTAAAAATCATATAATGTGATTTCCTGAATTTATTTTTCTTTAATTCTGTCTCTCAGAGTGGGAATGCACCTACAATGTGAATTGCAGACCCCTCCATGATTTCTAAGTGGGAGAACTTCAGTTGTGGGGCAAAATCGCAGGGTGTTCAAATACTTCTGTTCCTCTGTGTATGTAGTAGCCGGCACCTCTACATAACTTAGGCACATCAAGCTCCAGCACAGGGGTATTAAGACCGGTGTCTAAATGACCCCATATATGATTACTTTATAACTTTTTTTGTAAGGTTCAATAACTATTGTTTCAATAGATTTCTCATGTCACGTTTACATTTTTGCTTTTTGTTTTATTATGGAAAACATATCAAAGAAAAGAAAATGTTTTGAGGGAATGAGGACTATGAATCTTTTACCATATCAGCAACCATGATCTGTTACTTTTCTGCAGAGACCAGTAGTCTTGGAGAACTTTTGCTGAATTGTTTCCATGGTACCTGATTACATGATGCATACATTTAAAATACTGAAATTATTTATACAAACACCATATTTTCCAGATCACCACAAACACGCACTATAGAAAGAAACATTAAAACTAAAGTCCAAATCAAAGAAACCGATCATACCAAACAGAGAGATTGTGATAAAAGGAGCCAGAAGACCTGATTAGCGCAGGCAGCGTGAAGATCATACAGAAGCGTTATCCATCATGAGGGGAAACCCTCATTTGTATGCACGAGAGACAGAGCTCTGCGCCAAGAGGACACAATGCAAAAGCAAAATTAATTCCATTGCTTCTATTCTTCTGAAACTAATTGTTACTGATGCCCTCCTTTGTTCTCTTAAGTCCCTCTGTTCAGATTTTCCTGCTTTAATTGGCTTCTTTATTTTTTCTTTATAGTGTTGGAAGCAGATACAGAATATTCAGTTAGGGGATATTCCACTGCTAAATTATTTATATAACAATTTATAGCAAATGCTCCCATGCAAATCCACCTCCTTCACATTTCACTTTTACAACCCCAAGAACCTTAGATAAAAATGATCTGTTATTTTACAGTTTTCTTTATCTTAATAAATACAACTAGGGAATAAGAGACTCTTGAGTATCCTAACTCCGAAGGTCACACTGCTTTTTGTAGCTGAAGATGCTTGTGAAATATCATTTAGCCGTCACATTCTTTGCTGTTTTCTTACGTTTTCCTTTGAGTGCATTACATCGTATCGATAAAATTTGGGCTATGTCACTACTTTATTTTCTTTTTTACTTTATAAAAAGATAACATTTTATAAAGCACACTAACAAAATAACAGAACTATCAGAGGTAATATTCTGTTGTAAGAATCTGTCGAAGACTGAAGTATAGTTCACGGACAATTTGCTGTCTCTGTTGGTCAGTGAGATGATAGAAGAATCAGTTGACAGGTAATGGTTTTAGCATCTGTAATGTGTTAACTAGCTGTTGAATTGTCACTGACAATATCAAATGTGAGACATTGAAAATACTGTATGTCAAATATCATTCTCAAAATTACATTTTGGGACAATTATCGCCCAAAATAAATTTGTAACTATAAGTCATAGACTCTATGATTAAGGCTACTTTCACACTTGCGGCAGAGTGATCCGGCAATCTGCATGCAGTGATCCGGCAATCTGGATGTGGATCCGTCTTACAAATGCATTGCAAGAACGGATCCGTGTCTCCGTATGTCATCCCGAGAAACAGATCCATTATATATGTTTTTCACATTTTTAGGAAGGATCCGGCATTGCGGTATTTTTAATGTAAATTAATGCCGGATAAGTTGTTCCGGCAACTTATCCGGAATCTTTGACGGAGATAATAGCGCAGCATGCTATGCTATTTCCTCTGTCCAAAACGCCATTCAGGTACTGAACTGATGACATTCTGATGCATCCTGAACGGATTTCTCTCCATTCACAAAACACATACGGACGTGTAAATGGACCCTTAGGGGGCTAAAAAGATGCACCTGAAATGTGTCAGAGAGATGTAAGGCCTGGTTTGTACCCACCACTTGAAACTGCTTTTTAATGGAGAATAAATAAAACTGAATGGATTTTACCAACACCGGTGGCTGGAAATCATTTACATTTGTTGTTTTTGAGTGCAGTACTGCACTATTCGTGCCCCGAGTGTCCGAGCAGAAGCTGGTGTTTGCTACTGCATCCGTATAAGTTACTGGCCTTCATTGAAAAATAAAAATAGTTTAAGAGGGTTGGCTACTTTCTGGCTACTTGTGACCAATGTATATGTAAGATGACTAGTGATGGACGAACATCAGCCGGGATGGTCCCCGAATGCGAGCATCAAATGTTCGCGAACCGCAAGTTTGCGGCGGGTCCCCTTCATTTTAATGGCAGGCGAACCTGAAAAACCTTCAGCTCATATTTGCAGCCAAGAAATAATTACTAGAAGTGCACAAATAGTCCCACAACATGGACAGTGACATACCAGATGTATTATTTGAATTTGCAATCTCCATTCATTATTTTTTCCCATGCAAAATATTGGCAATATAATTTTTGCGTACGCGCATGCGCAAAATAGGCATTCCGACAAGCCAGCGGTCAGCCATTGGGCAAGAGGGTTATCTGGCGTCATCATCTTTTTATGCTCGAACATTGGGGCCAAGGAAGCCTGCCTTTTGCCAGATAAACGTGAGGACAGCATGTTAGAAGGTGGAGTGGAGGACAAATCGGAGGAGAAAGGAGAAGGAAAAGAGGCAGGACGTGGAGCGCCAGGGTGTGGCTTTGTGAGTTCTGACGGTGTTGCTCCCACTGGGCTCAGTGATGGGAGGCCAGGTGCCTTCTTAGGGCGGCCGTCCCTAGGTGAGTGTTGGGCTTACCGCGACTTATGCGTTGACAGCACAGGCTGCAGATGGCAACACTAATGTCAGCAGCGGATACGTTAAAAAAAGCCCACACTGCGAAGCCATGTGCCGGCGTCCTGCGAGCGCCAAATGTGACCGTGCATGGTGAATGGTTCACTCCAGATACATTTGCAGTCTGCTTTATGCCTGCTGTGCACTGCGAGTTCTGCCTCTTTCTCCTTCTTCTCCTTCCTATCTGCTGCTCCGCCTCTTCCTCTGAACTCCCCTCCTCTTCCTCTCTTGTGGGCACCCACGTGACGTCCATCGACACGTCATCATCGTCACCTTCCCCACCACTAACATTAGAGATCTCAGAGTAGGCAGCAACAGCGGGGACCAACCTCCTTGGGCTGATCTGGGTACTGTCGTCAGACTGCTGGGTGGCGACTGTTGATACCTCCTCTTCCTTATCTGATGCCAAGAAAGGCTGTGCATTGGAAAGGTCTTGGAATGGATGGGAAAATAATTCCTCTGACTCGAGCAGAGGGGACATGATGGAGGTGGTGTTGGTGGTGGTGTCTTTGGGGGTGCACACAGCAGAGAGTGAAGAAGGTGCAGATAGAGAGGATGAGGAGGGTGCATAAGCAGAAGGCTGAGTGAGCCACTCAACCAAGTCTGGGGCGTCCTTTGATGTAATCGCACGCACCTTCTGCAACTTCCCACTTAGGCTCCGGCCTGGTGTACCTGCCCGACCCCTACTACCCCTGTGGAAGGGCCTGCCTCTTCCTCTGCCTGTCATTTTTTAAATGACCCTGTGACAAAAGTCTCTATAGAAGAGCAGTATTTGTGGAAGAAGGTATATAACACCACTGCTTCTATCAATTTTTTTAGGGGGCGACTGGTGTATAACACCAGTTTAAATTATTTTTTCCAATACCCTTTGTCACTGTGTATAGCAGAGAGACCGCAGCAAAACCGCAAACAAATGCTGCAGTACCCAAATACACTATATAGAAAGTATATTATTAGTATATAACACCCCGCATCAATCCGTTTTTTTGGGGGGCGACTGGTATATCACACCAGTTATAATTATTTTTTCTAATTGCGTTAGTCACTCTGTGTAGCTGCAGTATCACAGCAGAACCGCTCACAACTGCTGCACAGTACAAATCCACTATAATAGGCTTTCTATGTTAGAAAGTATATTATAAGTGTATTACACCCCTGTACTGCACACCTATCAATAGTACACCTATAACAGTCCTTAAAAGTACTTTTGTGGACCTATTTGATAGTATTTTTGTCCCTAGCAGTCTGTCCCTGCTCCACACAGCAACCTTTCTCTACACTGACAAAAGACTGAATGTAAAATGGCGGCCAGATCAGGTCTATTTATAAGGTAGGGGGTATGTCCATGTGCTGAAACTTCTTAATTGGCTGTCCTGTACCACCTGATGGATGTGTCATGGGTCAAAGTTCTTCACAATGTAAAAGAATATGGCAGACGCAAATATCTCCATATGTTCGCATGTTCGGCGAATCGCGAACAGTCAAGTTCGTCACGAACTGACAGCCGGGTGAACCGCAAGGCCATCCTTAAAGATGACTATATGGCACCAATATAGTCTATGTTTATAGTCTGTGCCGTTTGCTATACAATATTTCATAACTTAAGCCATGCCCCATTATTGGGCAAATTGTCTGGATAGAGGTCCTGTCCATAAGATGACTCCTGGGGGACAGATCACTCAACCTTGTGCATTCCAACCCAATGCACCTGCACTAAAGTCCCAAAAAGCAAGTACAGGTGCTGTGTATTTAAAAGGAGGAGACATCACATGAAGGTGAATTGCCTGGTCACATGACCCTCCATCAGCAGCCATTTTATGGATATAACCTCAGTGTGGACAGCAGTCACAGCACAAAAGGCTATATTAGTGTCATGTAATTACCGTACAAACACATGGGCAAACAGTGACGAGAAAGTGGCCTTTAACCCCTTCCTGACAAATGATGTAATAGTACGTCATAGTGGCAGGGGACTTGATGCAATTTGATGTACTATTAAATCATGGTGAATGGGCGGGCAGAGAAGAGGTGCGTGACCAATCACTACAGGGGCCCGGGAGTAAAAAATAGAGGGGCTCCTGCTGTGTCTGCTGGCATCTCTGTAAAAGCCAATGCCAGCAGATTAACCCCTTCTATGCCACGGTCAGATCTGACCGCGGCACAGAATGTGTTTGAGGGTCAGTGAGGGATCCCATCGGGTCCCCATACTGCGGTGACAGGGAGCCGATAGGTGAGAAGAGAGTCTAATGCCTTGCAGAGAGAAGCTGAGGAGATCCAGCCCCAGGCTGGGTCTCCTAGGCAACCTGTTAGTGTATTACTCAGTGTAAGGCCTCTTTCACACGAGCGTCACGGATAAGGTTCAGTGATAAGCGTGCGATTTTGCATGCCTGTGGTATCCGTTTGGTATGCGAGTGAGTTGTGTTATTGCGTTTTTCCCACATGGATTGCATGCGTTTTTAACGCACGTGAAAAAAACGGATCCATTCTCTAGATTTACCTGTTACTGCAAACAAATATAAATACCCCCAGCATGCATTGTTTTTTTGGACAGCTCCATTTGTTTGGGGAGGTTTTGTCGGTTGTTGTAGATATTGGTCCTATGAAAGTACTGTAGATGCTCACATCTTCAGGGCTTCCAGAATGAGTCGGTGGCTTCAGTCCAACCAACTGGACGTACCACAGCCAACAAACCTTTCTGGCTCCTCTGGCCCACCAGTGCCTTATGTGTTTGTAGGGGATGAGGGTTTTGTCATTTCTACAAACCTCGTGCGTCCCTATCCTAGGCGAGGTTTCGATGCAAAGAGGCGCACTTTTAATTATCCGTTAAGTAGGGCCAGAAGGTTTGTGGAGTGTTCCTTTGGTATTTTTTCTAGTAAATGGTGGGTTTTTCTTTCGTCCATACAGCTGGCCCTAGAAAATGTTAATGTGGTCATAAAAGTGTGTGTAGTGCTGCATAACTACATACGTACTTATGAGTCGACACCTGATGAAGACTCCCAAGTCTATAGCCCGCCATCAGGAATAGACACTTTCCAACTCTGAAGATCTGCTGAACTGAGAGTGTGAGAATTATTTTCAGATTATTTTATGTCACCTATTGGTTCTTTCCCTTTTCAGCAGTAGAACTCGACACATGGATGTTTTTTTTTCCAGTTTTTTTGGCCTGGATGGATATACTGTATTTTAGTTAGATTTTGTAGTTAGGGACTCGCAAGATAATGAGGACCCTTGACATGGGTTGCGAGCTTACATATTTTGCTTACATATATTGTTTCCAACACGGTATGTGAAATATGTACTAATACCTCATTCATACACATTTTTTAAATGTTGCCAAACATGTACTGTATGCATGCTTTCCCATCATCATAAATAAAGTTTTACTTGGCCTAATTATGATGTACCACATAAAATTATGTGTCATGGCACATAACTCCATCTGTATTGTGTTTACTATCGTGTGCTTAAAGGACATTATATAGTGGAAAATATGTTATGTATATATGTATAAATATTAAAAATATGTAGAAAAAAGTTTTGAAATTGTAAGATATAGGTGAAAACAACATTTATAATAGTCTGTGTAAGTGATCTAGAAAACAATCTCGAAAAAAATAAATAAATATATATATATATATATATATATATATATATGTGTGTGTGTATTTGGGTAAGATTAGTGTACAGTATCTTACTATACAGTGTACTTACAGTAATATGCTATAGTGCTACACTATACAATACTATACAGTATGCTATCATTATTGTGGTTTATGTGTTGGTGATACATAAATATAAATATGCAATGTATATAATAAAGAGAAGTAACAATATAAATTGGGTAAATAAAACTATATGTATTATAAAATAAACATATTAGCCATATCAACTATTTTTTTTCGTTCAGGTTTTGAAAATAAACTAAATAAAGCATAACAAAAAAATTACAAATTGGTGTAACTTCCCGATGGCGAGGGTGGGTCCTGAAACTGCGGGTCAGAGTAGGCTGGTTGGGAAGGGGGTCCAGAGTACTGTGATGGGGCAGCTTGTGAGGAGTTGGGGACAGGCTGCCCATTTGAGGACTCCACATGATAACGTGGGCCATATGGGCGAGTAGGTGGCCTGTAGTGACCCCTTGGAGGGTGGAATTGTGGAGGAGGCAGTGGTGGAGGCCAAATATGTTCCCATGGAGACACCAATTTTCCAGGGGCCCAAAAAATTTGGTAGGGTCGTTGGGGGGAGTGGCTGCATCCAGAACGATTTTGAGAGCCGATTTGCTTCTCAGAACTCGTTCTAGAGGCAACCGGCACAAATAAGAGGCCAGGCTACGAGCATAAAGTTCAAACTCATCCTCCTGCCAGGCTCTCGATAAATAATCAAGAACCTGGGTTTTTATGAGAGATTTGGTAGGAGGCATTGCCCGTTGTCTGGCCTGGCTAGGTAGATCCAAAGGAAAGGAGGAATCGCCTCCGGAAACATCTGGTGGCCTGGATGGTGCCATGCTGGTTCCTGGGGCACTCTCAGCCTGCGCTGGCCCAGAGGAAGTTTCTTCCTCACAGGCACTGGATAGCAGCGGAGCCGACTCATCCCCGTCCTCCTCTAGGCTGTCCTTTGTTCTTCAAAAATAGGACAAAAATAGTACATTACTAGATAAACAGTATTTTGTTTATAACTATTCACGTCACATATTACTAAAATCATTAAATTACTTTTTGCACATAGTACTACATGCACTAACAAACATATTACATATTGGGTCATTTAGCTACATTGGGGAAATTAGAAGTGTCATAGCTGCCCATAGCAACAAATCAAAAAAAGCTATTGGCAAATATGCCTTTTCAACATGAACATTTTTTTTTACCAATAACATTACCTACATAGTCTATATACAGTGTGTATTGATAAACATGTAGTGGTCATTGTGTAGAATTAACTTACAGACGCATCTTCATGACCTCACAGAAGAACATGAGTTGTTCCTGATACATTTATGGCCTTTTCTTTGGGGGCCCGGAACCACTCCACCACTAGTGGTGAATCTATTTGCGGAACTGGTCCTGCAGCTCCACCAACGATTCTTTACCTCATCGACTTGTAATAACAGCAGTTTACCACCACATTTGGGGTGTTTCTGTAAACTGCATAATCAGGGTAATTTATATTGACTTTTGTTTGTCTGTTAACCCTTGGGTTACAGGAAAACATTTCTTAAAATGGAAAATCTGCCAAAAAAGTGAAATTTAAAAATGTCATCTCAATTTTCCTTTAATTTTTGTAGAACACCTAAAGGGTTAACAAAGTTTGTAAAATCTGTTTTAAATGGGGGGCGGAGCTAGCCGCGTCAGGGAATGGCTGCATGACTCGTGTGCTCCGGTCCACAGCGCTCTTAACAGCCTTATACAGCGCTCCCTTCACTCCAAACTATGGGGAAACCGTTGAAAGACAAAACCAGAGGGTCGCAGGGAACCCCTAAGCACAATAGGGGACAGTCAGATATGGACAAGTATCTAAAAAAGAAGATTTCTTCTCCGGCCTGTAGATCCAAGATGGCGCCGGACGCCGCTGCAGCACAGAGCTATACAGAAGACTCGGATGACGAAGGCTCCTGCGCTATGTCAGAAGCTCACTGTAGAAGCGACTCCATGCCGATTACTAGAACCTTTCTCAAGGAGTCCCTGACTTCAGCTTTTGAACCCGTTATGAGAGAACTTTCGGCTATTAAAGCTGACATTAAACAGACGGGTCAGCGGGTTGCGGCGTTAGAGGAGACACAGGCAGCGATCGCTAAACACAGTGGCGCCCTGCAGACAAATATAGAAGAGATGCAAGACCAACTAAACTCTGCCTTTCTACACCTAGAGGACCAAGAAAACAGAAGCCGGAGGAAGAACATCCGTATACGAGGTGTCCCAGAAGAGATCCCCTCCGAAGCAATACTTACTACGGTCGGTACAATCTTCTCCTCTATCCTCGGCCCAGACAGAGCCGCTTCGGTGATAATAGAGAGAGCTCACAGAGCCCTCAGACCTAAACCCCTTGCAGAGGCCCCGCCACGAGATATCATATGTGGTTTGCTTAACTACCTAGACACTGCCGCCATTCTAGGAGCAGCCAGGGAGAAGGGTGACATACTCCTGGAGAACTCCAAGATACAGATTTTCCAAGATCTGGCTGCTAGCACTTGAGCTAAAAGGCGTGCGCTAAAGCCATTGACTGATTTGTTGAGGGCTAAAAAACATCCACTGAGATGGCTTTTTCCTTTCGGGTTGTATACTTCTATAAATGGCAAGCAAGTCATCATCCGTCACCCTTCGGATCTTAATAAGGTGTGGAACATTTTGAAGATAGAACCGTTGGATATCCCTTCTTGGCTGCCACTTGCTGGGGGAACAAAGATACCACCGTTGCCATCGGAGATTGATTGGCAGATTTCCAGGAAATTTAAATCACCTGCCGCCAAGAAACGACAAGCTGAACTTAAGGACACTTGAAGAAGATGACCTTTTGAGTCTTGTCCACGTCTTATGCCGTAGGAGTTGGTATGAGCTTCTACCCGAATTTGTTGTTAGAGACACTTTATTCCAAGTCTGACCGTGTGTGTATGGTTGGTCCGATCATTTTTACGGGCTCGATCTGATACACGAGCAGCCTTGAGGAGGCATGTTCCGAGTGTGTTACCTACATTTCCTAAAAGTTTACTTGTTAACGTGCGTCCCTGCACTAGCAGCGTTTACATGTGCTGATGGAATCGCATACGCTGCCTCTTCAAGGTTATGGTAGTTTTTTGTACTCGCACGTCCTCCGGTAACCCTGTAAGGTTGCTAACTAAGCCCCAATTTATGTGTGGATTTTAGCTGGGTGATTTCAGTGAGAGATGTAATAGACTCCCACACACACAGAGCTATAAGGTGCTATTACACCTCGAACTGGGTATCTCACAGTGATTAATACCCGAGATGTGTGTCACATCAATCTCAATGTATTTTCGGTCCTGTACCTGTGTCCAGTAGCTTATCCCATAGGAGTAATGAGACTTAATACAGGCACGTTCCGCGCTGGAAATTTATAGGGGCGTGCTGGCTGGAGATGACGATATATTTGATTGGCGTGGTAAAATGGGAGTTTGATTGTCTTCAGCCAGCACGTCTACATTTTGACTGCGCTGTGTGACCTCACACAGGCGTTGTGTGAAACAGTCACCCTCCCCAACCCCCCCCCTCCCTTATCTCACCCTCTCTCCTTTCTCTAGTGCTGATCTAAAATAGATATCCTGTACCCTCTCTTTCCTTCCTTACACTCCTTACCTAGATCACGCCCTTGTTCAGGGATGGTTTAGGCGCTTCTTTCCTAGTGAAGCGACTTACTAAACAATATTGTTGGTCTGATGGACCGTTTGTTAATCTTTTGGTTTAGTTCTCATGTAGTTTTTTCTTTGGGTCAGACATATATTTACTCTGGGTCTAATGGGTAACAATTGCCTAGAATTGATTTTACTGTCGACAAGATGGGTTCTATGAAAGTAGTCTCCTTTAATGTTAAGGGATTAAATGTTCCTCAAAAGAGGAGTCAAATTTTCCAGATACTCAAAAAGGGAAATGCAGATATTCTTTATTTACAAGAAACTCATTTTAGGCATAACCGAGTTCCTAATCTGTTTACTAAGCGTTATAAAAAATGGTATCATAGTACACACTCCTCCGCCTCTAGAGGGGCCTCCATAGGTATTGGAGCCAATGTACCATTTATAGAACAAGCTCACTATATAGACCCTAGTGGACGATATGTTTTTCTTAAGGGAATGTTGCAGGGAAATAAAGTTACACTAGTAAATATATATGCTCCTAATGTTAAACAGATTCCATGG
Organism: Bufo gargarizans; assembly: GCF_014858855.1. Taxonomy (NCBI): domain Eukaryota; kingdom Metazoa; phylum Chordata; class Amphibia; order Anura; family Bufonidae; genus Bufo; species Bufo gargarizans. The sequence continues at coordinate 138,414,984 of NC_058086.1, forward strand.
CTCATACATATGCTACAATCCTTACAGGACTTCAGGGAAGGTTTGTTGATATTAGGTGGGGATTTAAATGTAGCTCTGGACCACTCCCTGGACTCTACCTCGGCTGTTTCTAAGTTTACAAATAAACAGTTGGGCAAGCTAAAGAGGATGTTGTCCTCTCACCAAATATCTGACACCTGGAGAATAGCCCATCCCGATGGGAAGGACTTCACCTTTCACTCTGCGGTGCACAAAACGTATCATCGTCTAGATTACTTATTTCTATCCAATCATATTTTGGAGAGGATTAAGCGAGTGACGATTGGTGATATTTTGATATCGGACCACGCCCCGATCTCTTTAGAGATACGACTGAAAGGTATTCCGCCCAGGGAGTGGTCTTGGAGGCTAAACGAAACCCTCTTAGAGAACGAACAGGAAAGGCTTAAATTAGAGACTAAACTCAACGCTTATTTTGAGATTAATGCCACTCCATCTGTGAGTGAAGCTATAGTGTGGGAGGCACACAAAGCCTATATTAGAGGTGAACTCATAGCCTTAGGAGCTTGGGTACGCAAACAAAGAACTGCAAAAATTGACTCAATAATTGCCCAAATTTCGACCATTGAAAATATTAACAAGCTTTCCCCCACAGAGGCCAATCGCGTAGATATCGCCAAACTTAGACATCAACTAAGAGATCTGCTAAATATAAAATCCGCTAAAGAGTGGCCAAGTTCAAACAATATCTTCATGGCGACAGAGGCTCTAAACTCCTCACTCAGATGGTAAAGGGACAAAGAGAGAAAGCGTTTATATCCAACATTAAAAATGATAGAGGGTTTACCATTTCAAACACCCCTTCTGTGGCCAAAGAGTTTGCTAACTTTTATTCAAAACTTTATAACTTAAAACAAGATGAACCTTCCCAAACAGTCCAGAAAATTGATTTATTCCTCCAGTCGGTCCAAGTTACGAAGTTAACTGACGTTGACAGAGAAGTTTTGTTAGCACCAATAACGGTGGATGAAGTCGCAGATACATTGGCTAGTGTTCCCGCCGGGAAATGCCCTGGTCCAGATGGACTCCCAGCTACGTATTATAGAAAATTCCAGAAATCTCTTGTCCCACACTTTGTAAATTTGTGCAACTACCTATTGAAAGGTGGTTCGCTCACCCCACAATCACTTATGGCCCATATCTCAATAATCCCCAAAGAGGGGAGGGATCCTACTAAGTGTAGTAGCTATAGGCCAATATCCCTCCTCAATGTGGATATAAAGCTTTGGGCTAAGCTGTTAAGCCGTCGTGTCGCTGGGCTCCTCCCCAAATTAATAAATGAAGAACAGGTTGGCTTTGTCAAAGGTAGGGAAGGGAGGCATAATGTTAGCAGAGCTCTTCATGCTGTTTATTACGCGAAAAAACATAATATTCCTCTAGTGCTTCTAGGAACGGATGCAGAGAAAGCCTTTGACCGAGTCAACTGGGCTTTTATGGAGGGGGCTCTGCGACACTTTGGCTTCCCATCTGAGCTCATAGACGCCATTTTCTCATTGTACCGTGGCCCATCAGCTAGAGTTCTAGTAAATGGCGTATTATCTCCCCCATTTGATATTTTGAATGGGACGAGACAAGGGTGCCCTCTGTCCCCAACGTTATTCGTACTTACCCTTGAATTGCTTCTGCATAAGATCAGAGCCTCTGGGGTTATTAGGGGTTTACAGGTAAAGGGGAAAACTCATTCCTTAGCAGCCTTTGCTGACGATTTACTACTTTTTATTACGAATCCCAAAGAAGCTATACCAGAAATCTTAAAGATCTTATCAGAATATGGAGAAATCTCAAACTTCAAGGTCAACTACGATAAATCAGAGATACTAAATGTCTCTAGTAATGCCAAACATATGGAAGTGATTAAATCCAACACTTCCTTTCAGTGGCCTAAGGAGGCTATTAAACACTTAGGCATCATGATCCCAGCAAACCCCAAAAACCTCTTTAGACTCAATTATGTCCCACTTTTCTCTAAAATTAAGACTTTTCTGAACTCGGTTAAAATCCCTTTTCTGTCATGGATTGGCAGGAAAAACCTACTGGCCTCTTATGTCTTACCTCAAATTTTATATACCTTGAGATGTCTCCCTATCCCGCTTTCAAATAAGTTTCTTTCAGATATTCGAAGCCTATTTACCACATATCTGTGGCAACACAAAAGATCAAGATTGACTTACCCCCTTATAATTAGGAAAAAAGTAGATGGTGGCTTATCACTGCCGGATATTAAAACTTATCTACATGCTATACAGCTAGAAAGGTGGATGGACCTAGCTAGATTCAACAACACAGCTTTATATGCCGACCTTGAAAGGGCTTTGTTAGGAGAAGAGAACCTACATCTCCTATGGATCAAAACCCCTACATTTAGCAAAAATAGGATATTAAGTGATATCACCCGCTGTATGTTACAATACTGTGGAAAATCAGATGATTTGAACCTTTCTGCTAACCTATTATCCCCATTGGCCCCTCTATCAGTTTTGCCAGCCTTTCTCTATCCCAAAGTGGATGGAAACCGCAAAGCTTGGAATAGCCTCTCCGGTATTAAAGTCTCTGACCTGAGTAAGGCTTCAGACATATCTGAATTCCTTCAGAATACATTGAGATGCATTCCCAGACATATTAGGTCAGACCTTGTAGACATAGACATTACCCTTACTTGTAAGAAATTTAAGAAATTACATTCCTCTCTCCCTGATCCAACCTGGATAGAGAACTACACCTTGCTCCCTTTTCCCCGGACCAAGGTATTGTCCCAACTATACTCTAAGCTAATTTCCAATGCCTCTAGTACGCAACCTTACTTTCTTCGTCTGTGGGAAAAAGAGCTTAAGATATCCTTGTCTGATGAAGATGTTAAATTTGTTCTTAGACACTCACACGGATTTTCCAAGTGTATACGTATACAAGAAAATTCGTATAAGATCATTTCAAGGTGGTATAGAACCCCTAGCTTTCTTCGTGGAATAGGCCTTGTTCCCACAGACGAATGCTGGAGATGTATGGCTGAACCTGGAACTATGACCCACATTTGGTGGCTATGTGATAGACTTAAAATGTTTTGGAAAGGTGTTGAAGACACGATTAGGAAAATTTGCAAAAAAACCCTCACTCTTACGCCTGAGCTGATTTTGCTTTGGAAACCGCAGAAAGATTTTAGGCCCAAAACTAACTGCTTGATAACACATTTACTTGTAGCTGCAAAATATATTATACCAACCAAATGGAGGGAGGTAGAACCCCCCACCTTGAAGGAATGGATTGACAAGGTCCACCAAATCTGTTTAATGGAGGAATTAGTAGGGTGGGATAGGGGTAGTAGGAAATCCTTTTTATCAACGTGGCAACCATGGCTAGATTTTTATAAGAAAGAAAGAAATATATAAATGTACTCAACTACAATAACGCGCAGGCAGGTTACCGCCCGATACTCCTGGGGGTCTACCCTCTTACTCCCACTCAGGTCTTTGACTCTGCTCTTTCTTTTTCTTTTACCTCTCTATTTGGAACGGACCAGGTTATGTTAGGATGTCCCTATTTATAATCTGGCTATGAGTGACCCATGCTTGTACACAGAATTATTCTAGTTACCCTTCCCATCAAACTTCCTTCCAGGAGAATGTTGAAGTATTGGTAACTCATAATTCGGAAGGTTTCGATTGCTAAATATTGACCCATTTTTATTTGTATTTCTGTATTATGTTTGTGTTATATTTTTTCAAAAGCCCGCTTGTATACTTTAAGATATGATGCATGTATCTTCTGGTAATCTCATTAGTGACAACCTTTGCATAGTGAATTTATGCTTTTGAAACACCTGATTTTATGCATTGGTATTATACCTAACTAAGGTCTATGGGTAGACTGCTACTCCAGTTACATTCCTTATGGAAGTAGTCCTTACTTGGAATATTTGTCTTATTATGAGATGCTGATGTTGTTTTATTGGAAGCTGTGATATAACAATGACTGAAGATATATGTATCACTGTTATGACATGTACCTTTGTTATCTTTACTATGAAAATTCTTGAAAATAAAGAATTTACAAAAAAAAATCTGTTTTAAATAACTAGAGGGGTGTAGTTTCTAAAATTGGGTAATTTATGGGTGGTTTCTACTATGTAAGCCCCACAAAGTTACATCAGAACTGAAATGGCCCTTAAAAAGTAGGTTTTGGAAATTTTCTTAAAGGGATTCTGTCACCTTCCCTAAGCCAAAAAACGATTTTAAAGCAGCCATGAAGCACAGCTTACCTGGATTAGGCTGTGCTCTTTTATCTTGAAATCCGTCCAGCAGTTACTGCAAAAAACGACTTTGATTGATATGTAAATGTGTCCTGAAGGTGCCCAGAGGGGCGTTTTTTTCTTCTTAGAGAGCCCAGCCCGCCTTCCTTGCACTGTCTATCCGCCCCCAGCCTGCCACAGCCTCTCCTCCCTCTCCTCCCCCTCCCTCACGCCGAACGAACTCTCGCACAGGCGCAGTACCCACTGAGGGCTGCGCCTGTGCGATCAGCAGGAGACTGAGGGCAGCAGCTTCATCTTCGTCACTGGGCATGCGCCGAGCCCAGTGACGTCCGATGCTCGCTCTTCCCTGCTGACTGAGGGAAGAGCGAGCATCGGACGTCACTGGGCTCGGCGCATGCCCAGTGACGAAGATGAAGCTGCTGCCCTCAGTCTCCTGCTGATCGCACAGGCGCAGCCCTCAGTGGGTACTGCGCCTGTGCGAGAGTTCGTTCGGCGTGAGGGAGGGGGAGGAGAGGGAGGAGAGGCTGTGGCAGGCTGGAGGCGGCGGTTAGACAGTACAAGGAAGGCGGGCTGGGCACTGAAAGAGGGGCGGTACTGGGCTCTCTAAGATGAAAAAAACGCCCCTCTGGGCACCTTCAGGACACATTTACATATCAATCAAAGTCGTTTTTTGCAGTAACTGCTGGACGGATTTCAAGATAAAAGAGCACAGCCTAATCCAGGTAAGCTGTGCTTCATGGCTGCTTTAAAATCGTTTTTTGGCTTAGGGGAGGTGACAGAATCCCTTTAAAAATGTTAAGAATTGCTTCTAAAATTCTATGCCTTCTAATTTCCTAAAAAAATCAATTACATTTACAAAATGATAAACATAAAGTAGACATTTGAGGAATGTTAATTAATAAATATTTAATGAGGTATCAATTTCTGTTTTAAAAGCAGAGAAATTGAAATTTTAAAAATTGAGAATTATTCAAAATTTTTGGTCAATTTAGGACCCTTTGACACGAGTGAGTTTTCTGCACGGGTGCAATGTGTGATGTGAACGCATAGCACCCGCACTGAATCCTGACCCATTTATTTCAATCGTTCTGTGTACATGAAAAATGCATCAAACGCATCAAAACACATTGCACCCGAGAGGTGCAATTTCAGACAAAACAGACTGAACTTGCTTGCAAAATGGTGCGAGTTTCACTGAACACATCCAGACCTAATCTGTCACGCTTGTGTGAAAGAGACCTTAGGATTTTTTCATAAATTAAGGTGAAATATATTTAGAATCAAATTTATGACTGTCATGAAGTACAATGTGTCCTGAAAAAATAATCTCAGAATGGCTTGGATAAGTAAAAGTGTTCCAAAGTTATTACAACATAAAATGACACATGTCAAATTCGTAAAAAATGGCCTGGGCAGGAGAGCGAAAACTGGCCTGCAATAGAAGGGGTTAAATATGTTCTCACTAGTGTTTAGCGAGCAGACTAAGCAGCCAATAAACGTGCAGGTAAGTACTGCCTTCACTGTAATGTGTTAATGATGCTATAGTAATAAAGATTATACAGGGTGGGCCATTTATATGGATATACCTTAATAAAACTGAATGGTTGGTGATATTAACTTCCTGTTTGTGGCACATTAGTATATGTGAGGGGAGAAACTCTTCAAGATGGGTGGTGACCATGGCGGCCATTTTTAAGTCAGCCATTTTGAATCCAACTTTTGTTTTTTCAATAGGAAGAGGGTCATGTGACATAGCAAAAGCAATGGTGTGCTTGGTTTTAACTTAACTTTATTCTTTCATGAGTTATTTACAAGTTTCTGACCACTTATAAAATGTGTTCAATGTGCTGCCCATTGTGTTGGATTGTCAATGCAACCCTCTTCTCCCACTCTTCACAAACTGATAGCAACACCGCAGGAGAAATGCTAGCACAGGCTTCCAGTATCCGTAGTTTCAGGTGCTGCACATATGCATATGCTGTGAAGATACGAGATGTGCAGCACATGAAACTACGGATACTGGAAGCCTGTGCTAGCATTTCTCCGGGCATGTGAGGAGGAAGACCCATCATCCCAACCTCCTACAGACAGTGCTGAAGGGAGAGCCTCCCGTGGGTCCCAGGCGACTGTTCCTTCTCCAGATGAATTGGAACCAGCTGTGCCAGTTCAGACGCGGCGGAAGAGACCTGCTCCAGCTACCGAGACGGCAGTCAATACTCAGGTGCTGGTGTATCTGTCAAGAGCGCGCCATGAGGACAATTTTTAACTATATGTGAGGAGTCTGTCGACACATTTTCGGAATCTGCTTCCAGAATGATACCTTAGAACACAATCAGCAGTAGTGCAAAAAGGTTTAAGAAAACCAGCTCCTCCCATTGGTTGCTTGATGCACATGGAGGTGACTAGGAGCAGCACACCATATGTGCGGCGTCTGCGCTCCTGAACATAGAAGCCCAATGGCTTAGGTAGGTATAGCGTAGGACCCGCCTGACCTCAGACCACCTTGGCGCTTGGTAGGCGGGCTCAGATGTGTTTTGATCAAAATAAATTGGCTAAGTGTCTCAGATATTATCATATCGGAGTGAGGACTTTGTCCATATATAATGCTTGCATCTACTTTACTAAGTGCATTATTATCTTATTTCAGTGATTTTCTTCAATAATATGGCCAGGAACATCCGCACATTTGTATATCATATCGTGCAGGATGTTTTTATCTTAGTTTTTTCTGTGATTTTTTTGTCTATGTACTATTTGCTTGAGGGAGTGGCACCTTCAAGTGTGAATATGCACCTATTTTATCTTGGAAGTAGCATTCCTCTGCACTTTTGCCCTTCCTATCCAATAGAGCGCCTTGATTAGGTGGTACATATGGCTGTGCTTGCTCCTCCTCCCATTGGTTGCTTGATGCACATGGAGGTGACTAGGAGCAGCACACCGTATGTGTGGCATCTGCGCTCCTGAATATAGAAGCCCAATGGCTTAGGTAGGTTTAGCGTAGGACCCGCCTGATCTGAGACCACCTTGGCGCTTGGTAGGCGGGCTCAGATGTGTTTTGATCAAAATATATTGGCTAAGTGTCTAATATATTATCATATCAGAGTGAGGACTTTGTCCATATATAATGCTTGCATCTACTTTACTAAGTGCATTATTATCTTATTTCTGTGATTTTCTTCAATAATATGGCCAGGGACATACGCACATTTGTATATCATATCGTGCAGGATGTTTTTATCTTAGTTTTTTCTGTGATTTTTTTTTTGTCTATACAGTGTAAGTGCTGCCAACAATTACAAGGAAGAAGAGATACAGCCTGTATATTACATAAAGGAGGGCCTCATTCACATGGTGATACAATTGTTCAGGTAGTGGGACTCCTACATCATAAAGCCTATGCACTAAGTGAAAGGGCAGCCAAAAATTACAAGTAACTGGCACTACAATGCACCCTTTATTACACATAAAGGAGGGCATCATACACACCCTTTAAAAATTATCATTAATGGCCTGCGGGTGACCGTCAAAAACAATAGGAGCAAGGGCCTGCTGATCTAAACACATAAGAAGTTTATTGACCTGGTCAGCACAGGCTACCAAGAAAGAATGACCAATTTCTAATCGTAATGTTCCTTTGGGTTCCAGAGAATGTCACATAGCAGAGTTAGCGCAGGGAATGGCGGTCAGCAAAGGCTACCAAGAAAGAATGACCAATTTCTAATTTTAATGTTCCTTTGGGTTCCAGAGAGCGTCACAAAGCAGAGTTAGCGCAGGGAATGGCAGTCAACATTTCTTGACTCTTTACATTATGGAACTGTAGCACAATTACAAGCTGCTATCCTACTATCTTGGAATTCTATTGTATACCCCCCCAAAAAAAAATCTAGGGAAAGTGGCACATAGAATGAAAAAAAATAATACAATTGTAATTCCTCCAGGCTCCAAATGTGAAAGGGTCTAACATCTCCTGAAAAGGCATCTGCAAAAGAGAGAGGGGAAAATGGAGTCAAGCCTGACATTTTTTTTTTAAAACATTGACATTTTTACCCCTGTGCCACTATATAAAAAACAGAATCCTGTAAAAAAAACACATGCGTGAAAGATTCACCACTGAAGGAAACCAAATTATGTTTCCTTCCAAGTCTGAAACATAGAAAATAATATACCATGTCAGCTGACCTCCCACAAAATTGTAGGTAAGGGCTTGCAGGTGAGCAGACCGTATGAAAGATTGGAGGTTAGGGCCTACAGCTGAGCAGACCGCATTAAACATTGGAGGTGAGGGCCTACAGCTGAGCAAACCCCACAAAACATTGTACTGAGGGCCTACAGCTGAGCAGACTGTATGAAACATTGGAGGTGAGGGCCTGAAGGTGAGCAAACCTTATAAAACATTGTAGTGAGGGCCTACAGCTGAGCAGACGTATGAAACATTGGAATGAGGGCCTACAGCTGAGCAGACCGTATGAAACATTGTACTGAGGGCATATATACTGTATGGAACAAGAGGAGGAGGAGGATGAGTAAACAAGATTCAAAGATATACCCTTTTTTGGAGGTGAAAAGGGTGCATCTGAATCTTGTGGATTAGGTACATTGTAAAGCATACATTTCAATTGCGTATTTGTTCCTCATTAGCTCAGTATTTCTTCACCATTCTCCAAAACTTTTCCCTCCTTGTACCATTAGGCCGCGCATCAGGTTGAGGTTGCTGGCAGGGTGTCATGAAAGTGTCCCATGCCTTGGAGAGTGTTGCTCTGCCTTTGTTGGATCTGCTGTGTGTTCCCATTGTCTCCCTTCCCTAAGGAAGTATGGACTCTGCCTTCAGCATTGTCAGATGAAAAATTCGGGAGCGATTTCTCAACAAGTACCTTCTGGTATTGCACCATTTTACTCATCCTCTCCACCACAGGAATGAGAGATGAGAAGTTTTCTTTGTAGCGGGGGTCAAGAACACCCGTTTATCCGTGTTATATAAAATGCGTATAACGCAAGGGTCGTGGGTAAGGCAGCCTAACATGAATTCAGCCAAATTTGCGCTTGTGTTCAAATGACTGTGGTATGGACATTTTGGACGCTGCGCTGGGGCAGGGAAGTGGATGTTGTTGCTGATGGTTCATGCAAAGGTCCAGGTGCAGGGCGAGAGGCATCCGGGTCTGCGTCTTGGACAGGGGATTGGACAGCACGTAACACGGGGGAAGAGGAGGCAGTGGTGTGACCCGCAGACCCAGATTATGGACCCAGGCATTCAGCCCACTTAGTAGGGTGCTTGGATGCCATGTGGCGGATCTTGCTGGTGGTGGTGAGGTTGCTAGTGTTCATGCCTTGGCTCATTTTGGTAAAGCACAGGTTGCAAACTACCACTCTTTTGTCCTCTGCACTTTCCTTAAAAAAGTGCCATACTGCGGAACACCTACCCCTTGCTAATGTTGATTTACACATGGGGTGATCGGTGTAACGGTTGCGGGCCTGTTTGGTGTGGGCCGACTTCTCCCTTTTGCAGCCCCACTGCCTCTTCTAGCCTGTTGCGGTGCTGTGGATCCCTCCCCCCTCTGTACTGCTGTCCTCGCTCGGCTTTTCACCTTCCCATGTTGGGTCAATGACCTCATCGTCCAACACTTCCTCTTCCACTTCCTCACTCTGATCATCCTCCTGTCTTGACCTAACCACAACATCAGTGATTGACAACTGTGTCTCATCGTCATCCACCTCATGAACTAATGATTGACATTCACCACCGTCATCTTCTTGAGATTGTGAAGGCTCAAAAGGTTGGGAATCAGGGCACAATATCTCAGGTCCCTCTTCAAGCATGCTGGCCGTGAGGGCCAAATCTAATAGTGGAGCTGAAAAGAGATCCTGGCAATATCCGAGTGTAGGATCACTAATTTGGCAGGCCTCTCCATGGTGGGAGGAAGGATGATCTGAGCGAGGAGTTGGCTGACCAGACTCTTGGCTACAGAGACTGAACTTGGTGGAAGAGAGGGTGGTGCTTAGCTGACTGGAAGCATTATCGTCAGCAAGCCAACCGACCAACTGTTCGCACTGGTCTGACTTGGACATTGTTGTTGTGCGCCGCCTAGCTAAGTTGGACATGAAGCTAGGTACGGTTTTAATACTTTTTTCTTTTGGTGCACTGGCAGCAGGCAGTTTCATTGCGCCCAGTGCCACGACCTTTGCCTGAACCATCAGCATAACACCCTCTTCCCCGTCCCTTAGTGCTGGCCTTCTTCATATTTATGGATTTTTTTACTGGTTGTGACGCTGTTTTTTTACTGTCCACAAAAGACAGTTTTCAGATACAGGGCAGTATATGACACAGAACAGCACAGATTTTGGACAGTATTTTAGCCACAGATTATTGTAATCTGCAGTACAGACACTGTTTTTGGCATAGAAATGCAATGTGCTGTGATAAACGGTTTCTAGGGCAGACAAGAAAACTGTGTGCGGAGTCAGTGAAATTTGTATATATATTGATTTTCACTTTTTCCCAATATATGGGATTGAAGCACCCAGACGGTATAGAAATGCAATGCGCTGCGATAAATGGTTTCTGCCGCAGACAATAAAACTGGGTGCTGATTCAGTGAAATTTGTATATATATTGATTTTCACTTTTTCCCAATATATGGGATTGAAGCACTCAGACGGTATAGAAATGCAATGCGCTGACAATAAAACTGGTTGCTGTTTTCACTAACATTATTCCTATCTATGCCCCTGATACACAGAAGGTATTGCACAGATGTCTAAAGTCACTGCAGACACCATCTATTAAGATAGCCAATGAAGCTTTTTTTTTTTATTATTAAAACAAAGACTTTAAATTGCTGCCAACACTAGTGATGAGCGGCAGTGGTCATATTCGAATTCGCGATATTTCGCGAATATTTTGTAGAATATTCGTCGAAAATTAAAAAATTCGCGATTTTTTTTTACTCGAAAAATCGGCAAGGTAATGATTGTGTAATATGCAAATTTTCGTAATTCGAATTTTCGGATTCGAATTTTTATTGAGAATTTTTCAACTTACGACTATTAGACAAATAAGATTATAGCACTATATTAGCTAAATTGCTCTATATTCGATTTATTTTCAAATATTCGCTATATTGCTATAACTTAGTTTTTTTGAATATTAGTAATATTTTAAAACAAGAATATATAGCAATATAGCGAATATTCGAAAAAAAATAATATAGAGCAATTTAGCTAATATAGTGCTATAATCTTTTTTTTATAGTTGTAATTTTTTTCCAATCTGAACTTCAGATGAGAAAAAAATTACAACTATTAGACAAAGAAGATTATAGCACTATATTAGCTAAATTGCTCTATATTTGTTTTTTTCGAATATTCGCTATATTGCTATAACTTTGTTTTTTCGAATATTCGTAATATTCTAAAACAAGAATATATAGCAATATAGTGAATATTTGAAAAAACGAATACAGAGCAAAATTCGCAAACACTACTACTCCTAAAGTCAAGTATATTGCAGCCTTCTTATTGGCCCACAAGCTAGAAGCAGGGAGGGATCATGTGTACTGATAAAAAAAATATATATATATATAAAAAAATATATTGTCGAATATTCGAAATTACGAATATATATAACTATATTCGAAATATTAGCGAATTTTCGAAGTACCTATATTCGCGATAAAAATTTGAAATTCGAATATTTGTGATCAGCACTAGCCAACACACACAGTAGTCCTTAAAAGGACTTTTGGGTCTTTGAAACGTCTTGAGAAAGAAAGTAATTTGCGATCCCAATCTACCTACACTGTCTGTCTCTTCCTAACAGCAGCTCTCCCTGACTCGCAATGAGCCGAACCCACGTGACCGGCTGCTATGATGTGTTCCAGCCAGCCAATCACTGTAATGCCAGTAGAAAACATGGCTAATGGCATTACAGTGATGGCAATACTTACCAGCATGTTTAGTGGATGCTTAGAAGCTGCCAAACGTGTGGGGAGGAGACTCGAGCATGGCACTCGAGCACACATGGTACTCGGCCAAGCGCTCAGATCTGCCGAGCATAGCGATGCTCGAGTCGAACCAGTACTCGGCCGAGCATGCTCGCTCATCGCTAATATTTCTGAGATTGTACATTACATTGCTCTGTTCCTAACAATGAGGTATTAGTCCATATTTCACAGACATTTATAAAAAGTATATGGGGAGAATTATCCAAATGCTGTAAGCTAGTTGTACATTACACCAGTTCAGATAAATCTCCCCAAGTATGTCTGCAGAATATGTAAGCTCGCAACCCACGTCCAGGGTCCTCAATATCTTGTGAGTCCCTAACTACAAAATACAAAAGCTAACTAAAATATATCCATCCAGGCAAAAAAAACTAAAACGAGTCGAGTTCTACTGCTGAAAAGGGAAAGAACTGATAGGGGACAAAAAATTATCAGAAAATAATTTCCACACTCTTGGTCCAGCAGATCCAGATCTTTCGAGTTGGAAAGTGTCTATTCCTGATGGCGGCCTATAGACTTGGTCGTCTTCATCAGGTGTCGGCTCATAGGTACGTATGTAGTTATGCAGCACTACACATGCTTTTATGACCACATTAACATTTTCTGGGGCCAGCTGCATGGACAAAAGAAAAACCCACCATTTACTAGAAAAAAAACCAAAGGTGCACTCCACAAACCTTCTGGCCCTACTTAACCTGTAATTAAAATTGTGCCTCTTTCTATCCAAACCTCGCCTAGGATAGGGACACATGAGGTTTGTAGAAATGACAAAACCCTCATCCCCTACAACCACATAAGTCGCTGGTGGGACAGAGGAGCCAGGAAGGTTTGCTGTGTGTGGTACGTCCAGTTGGTTGGACACCGACCCATTCTGGAAGCCCTGAAGATGCGAGCATCTGCAGTACTTCCAAAGGACCCAATATCTACAATTATAAACCTGTAGTTTGTGTCAGCCAAGGCCAACAAAGCTACTGAGTCTTGATTCTGGTGTGACTAATAAATGACTTTGTATAACACCAAGTTACTTTATACAAAGTGGCTGGCCCAAAAGCATACACACTTTGTTACTTATAATGTAATATATACAATACATGTGTACTACTACTATGTACTTATACATAGAAGAGGTAAAGTTCAGATTACACAGGACTACACATAGACCAAACTACTGTGTATTGGCAAACAGTGGGTCATTCGTGTCTGAGTCTGATAATATAGTCTTACCTTAAAGTTATGAGACGTTCTTCAGGTGACACACTCCGCCGCATGTTGGTGTCCTGGAAAGTCAAGGCAGGCCTCAACTCCCCCAAAAGACGATTAAATGTAGCCACCGACATGCGGCAATAATTAAAGAACTTCACAGGCTGTGCACAGAGGTCAGAGTACAAACTAACAAATTGCTCTTTTCTGGCCCACTGCAAAACAATAGGATGCACCCACATCCGCTTCCTCCGCAGTTCCTCCTCAATCATTTCTAGCTGCTCTCCAAAACAGCGGAAGACCAGCCAGTGCTAAAAAACATGGCCAGTGGATGACACGGTGAAAGTGGATATCCTGCAAAGGGAAATCCAATAACTAAACACACACACCAACCAAACGTCAAAAACTCCCCAAACAAATGAGGCTGTCCAAAAAACCAATGCAAACTGGGATTATTTATATGTCTTTGCAGTAACAGGTGAATCTAGAGAATCGATCAATCCGCATGTCATCCGTGTGGGAAAAATACAATAACGCAACACACTCGCATACAAAATGGACGCCAGACACAACCAAAATCGTGCGATTATCACTAAACGCACCCTAATCCGTGACACTCATGTGAAAGGGGCCTTACTGGGGAAATACACCCCTCTGAGAGGCTGTACAGGATAATACAGCGCTGTACAGCTTCAGTGCAGGGTTGATCGAGGTCTATGGAAGACCCAAAAGCTCCTGCACTCACCCGGCCCTGGCGATCACATGACCACCAGGCTGGAACAGGAAGTGGCATAGTGTTTCCTGATCTGTATACACAGCGCTCATTGAGCACTGTGTATACAGCGATCTAGAAGGAAAGGACATTCAGGAACGGTCCCTGCCTTCTCTCTGGGTTGCCCTGCTGTCACTAACAGAGGTCCCCCACTCTCTGCAACTGCACGATTAGCGTGCAGCTGCCATCTCTGAATGGACATTCCAGAATTCAGAGATAAACGACCAGCCCAAGGATATTTATAGTCAATGGGCTCTTCGTGAAGTGGAGTGTGAATAGCAGCTTAAATGAGGATCTCACTTTGGAGGACCCAGAAAGTCCAGCAGACTCCACTTTAATATCCCAGAATTAGTTAATAAACCCCAAGATAATATTTGAAATGCAGAGAGTACTAGAGTTTTAATTAATCATAACTACATTTGTAAATTTGCTTTTGATATATTATAGTTACCATTAAATTCATGTTGATCTTTTTTCACTACACTGGTGTAACTCTGGAAAACCTGATCTTATTGTATAAAGACACCAGGTACTTCAAAATGTGCACTTGTGGTTGAGTTTCACAGATTTTGTGCTTCTTAATCAGATCTGCAATTCCTGAAATTTAGAGCATAATTGCAAATCAACCTGCCATTTTATGTTATATAATATATGGTAATGTTTGGAGGCACTCTGCTACCTTTTGTGTGATTTCTTTTCGTATTTTCTTTCTGTTTTTCTCTGTTTACATCATCTTACATATTGACCTCTTTTGCCTTTGTCATTCTAGATATCATAGGCTCCGAGCCCTGGACAGATTCTTTCAGTCTGATTTAATTTAGAGCATATTGGTTTATGTTCTTGACATAAAAGGCTCATTCTTTTATTCATGTGCATGTGTTCGGGCAGTTAAAACTCAATTAAGACATTGGTTCAAAGACTTGCATCGCTTTTGTAGAGAGATTATCCTTTCTAAACGTGATGATTGTACATTGTCATGCTTCGTTTCTCTGACCCGACTGCTAATGGAAACTATGCATTGTCACTGTGGAGAAACCACAGATTAATAGGACTTGGGAATGTGTAGCAAAACCATGTCCTACAGGAGATAAATCTTGTATATAGAAATTAAAGTAAGTTAAACAGCTTTTTAATTAGCAAATTCTACAAGTATAATTCAAGCCAAACAGTTTTAATTATGTACAAAGGAAAGATTAAATGCCCTATTGGGATTGTTTATTTGTTTGATCTTGTATACATTTATTTTATTAGGCTGTTTGTTAATATGAAATTAAGGGTACAGTACCGTGCAAACAATGTAGATAGGAGTGGAAATAATTCTGCAAAATAAGAATGCTTTCAAAAATAGAAATGTTAATAGTTAAAATTTAAATGTATTCTATAGCTGGACAAAGACCCTAGACATACAGGCAATGCCATTAAGAACTATCTTCAGAGTAAAGAAAAACAGGGAGTCCTGGAAGTGGTGATATGGCCCCCACTTCATGCAGTCTGTCTGATATTACATGAAGATATTACATGAAGACACAGAAGAATTTGAGAAAGCCTTTGTCCAGAGAAGATCTGTGGTTAGTTCTCCAAGATGTTTAGAAGAACCTCCCGCTCGACTTCCCTTAAAAACTGTGTGCTAATGTAACTAGAAGAATTGATGTTTTGAAGCCAAAGGGAGGTCACACCAAATGTTGATTTGATTTAGATTTCTCTTTTGTTCATTTGCTTTGCATTTTAATTGATCAAAATAAACTATTTATATTTCTATTTTTAAAAGATTTATTACTTTGCAGAATTTTTGCCCACAACTGCCTAAAACTTTAGCAAAATACTGTACGGTCAAAGCCTCTAGAGGATATTCCATTAATGTCTAGTAGGTATGGGACCTACCTCTGAGTCCCTCCCTTAGTACAATAATACAAATCTGGTGACACCCATTTGCCAATATCTGGCTGTTGCATTCTCCATGCACTTTCCTAAAGCATCATTTTTTTTTTAAGCTCTTTGCATAACCTCTTTAGATATCAATGCTGAGGGCCAAATATAAGTTTGGCCATTCCTCATTAAAGTGAATGGAGTATAAAGATGGGACTAGATTCCCATTCTCCAGGTAGAAGAGTAATCCAGAGTCAGAATCCAAACCTGTCATTTATGATACACCTTATGAAAGCATTTGCTACTGGCACACTGTTATGAGGCATTGGTTGCTAGAGTATCAACAGCTTACACTTTGGGGTCAGTGAAAAACAAAGTATGCAAAATTTGCCTTTGCACCGCATAAACCCTTTATGTGTACTACAAACAGAAGAATTGCAGCTAGGGTGTATCTTATTTTCATCTTGAATGTTGAAGACTATGCAGATCCATTGGGAACAACAGCATGCCAGAATGACAAAGACATAAAATTGGAGGTAAGAAGATAAAAAAAAAAAAATACTCCATGGTCTTAATATCGCTTTATTCTTAGACTATATTATATACCATTATTAAAAAGAAATCTTAAACTAGATTTTGTTTGCTAGAAATGTTTCTAAAATAGGCTTCTGACACGACTTCAACTTATCTCAGCTAATGGCAGAGCTTAGTTATAATCTAGCTGTAAAATATGCATTGATCTGTCTTACTCCCGCTGAAGACAAAGCAGACAGCGCATTTACTTCCTCCTGGACGATGGCCTTATTTCCTGAATTTGCATTTTTGTGTATATCAATGATGAGATATCACTCAACAAAGGAAATAAAACAGTCTGCGGAGTGACAGATCCCAAAGAAAGAAATGTGTCAGGTGCTGATTACAGTTGGTGCTTCTCTCCAGAAAGCTGTTACAATGAAATGCTGACAGCTCTTATTATGACATTTCATCATAGTGATGTCTTCAATGTCTTTGTTGTGTCATTTAGTTGGCACTGCATATGGTTATTATCTAATGAACAGCAAGTACCAGCTGTGGTTATCAGGGAAACAACAGAGCTATTGCAGAGGTTGTGCACTTGCCATTTCATGCAGAAATACACTGATGTGAAAAAGGACCTAAAGCCCAAAGATTCAACCTTCTATGCAGTATTAGCAGACATCGGTTGTTTCTTGTATTGTGCCTTTGAGAGGTCAACTTTTTTTTTTCTAAGTTCCAGGTAAGAGTAAAGCTATGGCTAGATTATAAGTAAGAATAGATCTTTAATTTCCTTTTCATCCTACAGCAGCATAGAAGGGACATAAGTAGAACCAATGAGCTGGTGGGTGGCTGGGTAATTAATAGCTTCACTTAAAAGATTATTCTGGTTGTAAGAAATTATCACCTATCCACTGTGATCATTGAAAAATCCAATGGGGGTCTCACCCTTGGGATACCCACTAATTGTTTGAATAGGGGTCCTGTGACCTCTCATTGAATAGAGCAGCAGTCAAGCATGTGTGCTACTTCTATTTTCAAAGTCTATGGGACTGATGAAGATACCTATCACTCTCAGTCCCATGGACTTTTAATGGAATGCCACTCTATTCAAATGAAGAACACATGACCCCTGTTCTGGCTAATGGTGAAAGTCCAAGAGAGTGGACGCTCCCTTACATAGCAGTTATCATTTATCCAGTGGGCACGCCTGCAGTGGATACACATTTGAGATTCCTGCATAAAAAGATACATTTCAGCAGATACAATGGTAAGCCTAAAATGTTTGGTACATTTGACCAGTGAAGACATCTTATACAGTAATTTGTTTAATTATTCTGCCCAAGAAGTAGATACTGAACATGTGAACTTGACCTTTGAAGGTTAGGTAGATTTCCGTAGATTTGTGTCTTGATTTTTGCCAGAAAACTGGCATAAATCAAAATTACTTTGTTACAGTGACTGTCCAGAATAAAAAAAAACACAATGCAACAGCACTCTGCAAACACAAATAAAGTTCAATAATGCTATAGTTTCAGAAAATATTCTAGTGCTAATGCTACGCTTATTTTGTAAATGTGAGATTCTTGGCAAATACACTTTGTACAAAATTATTTGGGCCCGTCTGCCGGCATCAAGGTGATCGCTATAAGATGGGAACCTAACACTAAATACTACCTGTTAAATACCAAACTAGCCACCATAAAATTCAGGGAATGTAGATTCCACATGCATGCTGAGTCCACTCTGCCTTTTACCATTTTCTATGCCATAATGGCTTCCATTAAATGTAGGGAATGCAAGTACCAACATGCATGCTGAGCCCACTGGTGCCAGACTGCTTCCAATGAATGCAGGGATAGCAAGCTACAGCTTTATATTTACACTAATTAATATCAGCCTATGGGGCAGACAGGCTGGTCAGGGACTAACTTGAGTCGGCCACACCTCTAGTCATGATTTTTCAAGTCCATTTGACTCTTGAATTCAGACCAATTTTCTCCCTCTCATGATTCTCTGAAGTTTTCAATTCTTTTCTCTTGCCAAATTAATTACTAATCTAAGAAGCTCTGTGTTGATATAGAGGACTTGGAATCACTATTCAATCACCGTCTAGGTAAAATTATTCCAGAAATGTTGCACCTTTGACTTTTACAACTGGGCCCTCCCATTAGGCAAACACTTTTCATCTTGTTCTGTGGTCAGTAGTCATGCCATCATCAAAGGTTAAGATTACCTTGAAAAGAAACCATTAAAATTAGGTGATCAAGATAGCTCTGATATTTTTCCTAACTAACCATTTCTGCACAGTGACTACTGCTCACAATGCTCTCCCATATACAATATATATCATATGTTTTGAAGTGAAGGAGCACACACCACACATGGGGAGGAGGAAACAAGCATGCTCTCGATTAATTTCTATGGGAGTTCCGAAACTAGCTGAGCATGGTTTAGTCCAAGAGGAGCTCAGACAGCAGGATAAGGGGAGGAGGGCTGCTTTAACCCTTCATATCTTGGGACTAGTGGCAGCTAAAAATATGGGTTGGGTCTTGTGAAGGCGGATAGTCTAACTTTAAAACAAGACCATAATCACAGCACAATCTCCTCTACTTCTGAAGATATAGGGTCAAGAGGTTTCAGCCAACCCCATATCTAACAGCTATATCTCCCGATGTAGTGAAGATAAAGTTGTTATTCTGGTCTGGTTTTATAGTTTGGACTGTCAAACAAGATCTCTAATATATATATATATATATATATATATATATATATATATATAACATCATAGTTGTAGTGTCCCACAGAATACAGTTATCATGGTCTTTATACCACAGGTTGAACACTGTAAAAATAAATCCCCAAATCCTACAAAATAATGTTGAAAGTTAATTTGAAATCTAGAGAGCCAAATTCATCGATTTGGGTGTCACAACACCATCTTCTGTGCTGAAAACCCTCTCTGAGATGATACTGGAAGCTGTACAAGAGAGAGACAGCATACTGGACCAGTTTGGACCACAGTCTGCCTGCTCAGAAGTTCATGGAGTCAGGAAACAATGTACAGTATACGCTGGAGAAAGGTCAGAACACAGGTAGCACTGAACCTGGGTATTCAGGCGGTACGGCTCCATATTCTGATGATTTGCCTCAGCCTGACATTGCACATGAAAGAATTGCTCCATCATGTTGATGCAACCAAACTGGCTGCAGCTGCAGCTTCTGTTGCTCTGTGGTGCTGGATGATTCTGTTAGGTTGTATGGTCTGAGTTTCGATGCTGTGTATGGGTCATATATTATATTATAATATAAATACCTGTATCCTTGTCACCGTAGGCTAATTGGAGGTCACTCTTCTTGGAGATCCCTTATTTGGGGGGGGGGGGGGGGGGTGTATTGTGGTCCGCACTGCTGTGATGGGTGATAAAGTGATGTTTAGTGGGGTGGCGTTTAGATGTTGAGATGGGAGGGACAGGGTGAGCAAGGGGTTAATGAGAGAATACGTGATTCTACTGGTTGGGTTATGTTTCATGGTTGGTTTTAATGGTTCGGGTTGTTGTGCTTTTTATTTGGTTGCTGGGGGACGTGGGTGGGTGGCAGGTGTGGGGAGAGTACCTGTGAGTGGTGTGAGGCAGGGATCCGGGCTTGATGTAGAATGCAATAGGCACTGGGTAGTGATCGATGGGCAGTGATGGTGTGTATGGGATGTGGGGGATAGTAGTGGTGGCTGGATGGCAGTGGCGTTATATGTAAAGGTGGAAGGGGCAGGATAAGCAAGGAGTTCCTGTGCAGTAAGGGGTTAATGAGGGAAAGTGATCTGCTGGTTGGGCTGTGTAGTCTGTTTGATGTTTCTGGGGGGAATAGTATGCTGGGGGACGTGAATGGGTGGCAGGCATGGGGGGAGTCACTGTGGATCATGTAAGGCTTGGGTCCGGGCTTGGTGTGGATTTGTAGTGGGCAGTGGACAATGGCGTGTTTAGGATGTGGGGGATTGCAGTGGTTACCTTATGGATGCGGCCGGTGAGTGTCCTCCAGTTGTAGCGCTTCTGCACGTGTGGCCAGTGGTGTGCAGAAGCGCGCTCTATCCAGGGGTTATGAGGGCGGTGGCGGGGGCGTGGCCAGGGTGTGTGTGGTGAGGGGGTGGGCGGTGATTGCTGTGACTGTGTTCGCCGGAGCGGGGGGCGGGACTGAGCACCGTGGGCGGAGAGAGGGCGGGTGCAGTGGGGAGCCGGTATGGAAAGAGTGAGGGTGGGCGGTGGTCCCTAGTGGTGGAGGAGGAGAATGGGTGTGGCGATGCGGGCGGAGGGGTGGATGATGGTGAGGGTGCCGATGCTGGCGGCGGGACACAGCGCTATGGGCGGAGCGGTGGGAGTGGTGGGGAGCCGGACCTGGGTATGTGTTGTGGTGGTAGGCGGGGCGGCGTTGCGGTGCAGCAGCGGGCTGGAGGGGGTGTGGTGGAGATACATGGGAGCCGATGGTGCGGGTGGGCGTGGAGGACATAGGCGGGGCATGTTGCTAGGGACGCGGTCGGGAAGTCTGGAATGAGGAAGGTTGTTGGGCCTGCCTTGTGAGGGGCTGGTGGATGCCGATGTTGGGGTGTGTATATGTGCTGAAGGGGGGATCGGGGTTGGAGCTACTGTGACTGGGCGGCCAGAGGGGGGCGTGATGGGGGGGCGGTCCCATGGCTGGTGATGCTGAGTGGTTGGTGGATGCAGTGGTGACTGCTGTTGCGATGTAAGGCAGAGGGTGGATGGATGGTGTGGGTTAACCAATGAAGGGGGACTGGTGTGGGTGGATGAGGGGGGACTGGCTCGGTTTAGGGGGTTCTGGAGTGGTGGGGGGGGACATGTGTAAGGAGGATGGTTGGGGGTGGTGGTTGGTTCTGTAGGATATGGAGGGGAGAGTGGGGGTGTGTGGGGCATGAAGGGGGGTGTAAGGGTGTGGATGTGGATGAAATGTGTGGTGTGATGGGTGTATTGGGGTGTTGTCTGGAGTTGTTGGGGTAACTGGAATTAGGATGGGGATGCAGACCGGTGGTGTGCAGAGTGGACTGGAAGTCCGGATAGAGTGTCTCGCTGCGAAGGAAGTGGGATGAGGGGCCGAGTGTCGGCGGGATGGATGATGGGTCCTGGGGTCAGACCGAGTGTCCTGGTGTGTAATGCAGGGGTGGGAGAGTGTGGAAATGGAGATGAGGGTGGGGGGGGCGGGGTGGAACGTGACGGCGCGGGTACTAGAAACACTGGTTTTCTATGCTCTTGTTTAGTCCATTGGGTTCAAGTGTGTGGAGCTTGAATATCCAGAACATTTCACGTCTTTGGAGGGTCCTGTATCTGTCTGGACAATGGGCCTCGATGTGTTCTATGGGGGTGATGGATAGTTTGGAGGGGTCCTGGTTGTGGGTAGCCAGGAAGTGTCTGGAGAGGCTATGTTTTAGGTATCCCTTGGTGATGTTGGATCTATGTTTGTTGATGCGTTCCCTTAGGGCCTGGATTGTCCTGCCAACGTACTGTAAACCGCAATCGCACTCCAATAGGTAAATCACGTATGATGTTGCACAGTTGATGAAATTCTTTATTTTGAAGTCTTCGCCAGTGGTTTTGCTCCTAAAGGTCTGTGTTTTGTTAGAAATGTTGGTACAGCATTTACATCGGGTGTGGCCACATCTGAAGCTGCCAACAGGGGCAGGGGTCCCACTGATAGTACTGAATGAGGCAGTTTTTTTCTTTTTCAGTTTGCTTGGGGCCAGGATGTTTTTTAGCGACTTTGCTTTTCTGAATGTGATTTGTGGTCTCTGTGGTATGTTGGGTATGAGGTATGGATCATTCATTAAAATGTGCCAGTGTTTCGTCAGGATCTTCCTTAAAGTTTCGTGGTTAGTGTTGTAGGTGGTGATCAGTGATGTTTTGTATGGATTTGTAGTTTCTGTTTCTTTTTTTGGTTTGGTTTTGATTGTCAGGCATTCCTCTTGGCTTAGGTTGTTTGCCCGGGAGAAGGCGATCTCAACGATCTTATTCGGGTATCCTTTGTTCATAAATCTGTTCTGTAGGATCTTACTTTGGGTGATAAAGTCCTCTTTGGTAGAACAGTTCCTCCTTATGCGTTTAAATTGGCTGTATGGAATGTTGTTCTTCCATTTTCTGTAGTGCGCGCTCCTAAAGTCCAGATAGTTGTTTCCGTCTACTTTTATAAAAAAAGGTTTTGGTTTGAATGTTTTCATTGCAGGGGAATAAGAGTAGATCCAGGTATTCAATTGAAGTGGTTGAGATGTTGGCTGTGAAGGTGAGGTTCCAGGTGTTGGTGTTGAGGTATGTAATAAATGCTTCTGCCTCTTTATTGCTTCCTCCCCAGATTATGATGAGGTCGTCGATGTATCGTTTGTAGAAGATGATCATGTCGTTCCAGTTGTGATTATTGTAGATTAGTTGTTCTTCAAAACGTCCCATGTAGAGGTTAGCGTAACTCGGCGCGAAACGCGTCCCAATGGCGGTCCCTTTCTGCTGTTTGTACAGACAGTTTTCGAAGTTGAACACAATGTGGGTTAGGATGAAACGGATGGCATCTGTGATAAATGTCTTATGTTCTGAAGAGAGTTGGATATCCGTATCTAGGTAATATTGAGATGTGGTGATACCTGCTTCGTGTGGAATGTTTGACTATAGGGAAGCTATGTCTAGTGTCATCCAGCGGTATGAGGGGTTCCATTTGATATCCTTTAGTAAGGAAATAAGTTGGGCGGAATCTCTAAGGTGAGAACGGAGATTAGTGACATGCTTCTGTAAGAAAAGGTCGACTTAGTGTGAGAGATTACTGGTCAGGGAGTTGATCCCTGATATGATGGGTCTTCCTGGCGGGTTTTTGATGTTTTTGTGCACTTTTGGTAAGTGGTAAAATGTTGCTGTGGTTGGATGATCAATGGTGATGAATTCCCTTTCTTTTTTGTTTAGTACGTGGTTGTCTTCAGCTTATTTTAATAGTATTCCGAGTTCCTTTATCTCCTCAGTGAGAGGGTTAAAGGTGAGGGGTTTGTAATAAGAGGTGTCTTCCAGGATCCTGTGTGCTTCTTTGATGTAGTCAGATTTCTTTTGCAGTACAATCCCGCCTCCTTTGTCCGCACTCCTTATTATGATGTTATCGTTGGTGCTTAGTTCCTTCAGAGCGTCTTTTTCTTTCTTAGTGAGGTTCGGTTTGGTGTTGGTGTTTTTGTTAATGGTTCTGACTTCTTTGGAAACGAGGGAAAAGAATGTATTTATGTGGTTGCCTCTATGGTAAATGGGATTGAAAGTGGATTTTGGTTTGAGTTCAGTGTGTAGAGTGATATCCAAGCCTGGGTCCTGTGGGGGGTCTTCTTTTCTCGCTGTAGGTTGTTCAGCTCGAATAGCGAAATGTCGCTGTAGTGTGATTTTACGAATAAATGAGTTGAGATCAACGAATAATTCGAATTCGTTGAACTTCTCTGTTGGGCAGAAGGTTAGCCCTCTTTTGAGTAAGGAGATCTGTGCTGGTGTGAGGTCATATCCAGAGAGATTGAAAATTTTCACGGTTGTACAGTTTTGTTCCGTTTCGGACTGTGTTTGCTCTGGGGGTTTTTCTTTGGTTCCTTTGTTTTTGATGTGACGTCTGATGGTTCCTCCTCTCCTTCCTCGTCTGCATTTTTTCTTTTGGTCCCTTTTTGGGTAGTTGCTGTTTTTACTTTGAAGAAGTCTGTTATTGTAGAAGTGTTCCCTGATGGGTGTTTGAGGACGTAAGTTGTTTGCGGGGTCAGGGTCCCCGGGAGCGGTAAAAAAGAGACTGATGTGATGTTGGTGTGGTAGAGGGATACAGGAGGGTTGTCCAGGTTGCTGTCATTATGAACTGTGAGTAGTGAGTCCTCATAGGCAGAGGAGTCTAATCTGTTTTGGGGTGGTGAAGGTTTGGTGGGACCAAATGAAGTGGGGGGCAGGTTGAGTGGACATCCCTCTGGGAGTTCCAACGGTGAGACAGAGGTGTGATTGCTGTGTTGAGGTATGGATGGTGGGGTGAAGAAGATGGGGGTACCAGAGTGGGTGTCTGGATGGATGGTGAAGGAGTGTGGTTTGGTCATGCGTGTGTTGGGGTTTGTGGGTGTTATTGGAAAAATTGAATGGTATACATCTCGGTTGGGCTGATGTCCAGCTGGAGGTGACTTTCGGTGTGGGGTTGGGTGGGGACTGTGGGATGAGGTGATGGTATGCGGATTGTGGGTGGGTTTGGTTGTGGGTTGGTGGTGGTGGTGTGTGTTTGTTTTGCGAAAGAACATGCCAGGTGGCTGTTTGGATGGTGCTTTTTGCAGTGTATGTGGGTGATTCTGTGTGTGATGTGTTTGAGTGCGGTGTTTGATTGGCAGGTGTGTGTTGGGTGGATTTTGGTTGGGCATATTGGTTGGGTCGGTGTTTTTGGACCAGAAGTGGATATTATTGTTCTGGAAGTCGGTTCTATCTCTTTTGAGTTTGGCAGTTTTTTTCTCAATGAGTTCACGCTCATGTTGTATGAGTTTACCTGTGGTCTGTCTGTTTAGTCTGATGTAGTCTGTGTGAGATTTGTGTGTTAGAAGAAGTTTGGTGTGTTCTTGTATTGTGTCCTTGAGGTTGTGGCAGAGAGATTCTCTTTTTGTTACTAGGCGTGTGATCATGCCACGGGCACATTCTAAGAGGTAATTGTTCCAGTCTTTTGTGAAGTCAGGATCGTTGAGAAAAGGGCTTTTGAATCTTAGGCGAAGTCCTCTTGGAACCAGAGACTCGCTCAGATAAGTCTCTAGAAGGATCCAGTCCAAATGGTGTTGTGTTTCTTCTTTGAGAGTGGATTCTAGGCGAAAAAATAGATTCGCTAGGCCTATTTGGCTTATCGTCTCTTTAACGGGTTCCCCCATTGTTGTGCACTTGGCAGTGCTTCCGGTGGTCTCTGTTTCGGTCCATATGCTGGTAAGTTTCTTCCGTTCATGTAGACGGTGTTCGCAGTAGTCCATTCTTGGTGGTTGTCAGTGGTGGGTTCCTTGGGTTGAGACCTAGAGCCGCCGTATCTCTGAGTGGGTTTAGCACTCTTTACCCGAAGGTTCGGGACAATACAGTGATTAAATGGCCAAAAAGAAAAGGGGAGAAGGCGCTCATAGGTGGTGGTTGACAAGAAATGTTGTTACTTGTTCCTAGCCAGGGTGAGTGGTTGCTACTCACTTTGGTTAGATTGTACTTTTGGTAGTACAGTTCTGGAGGAGGTAAAATCGTGGGGTGATGTGGGTTGGTGCAGCCGATTGACGTCCAAGTTGACCATGGGCGGGAGCCAAGCCGCCACTTTGGTGCGAATTGTGGTGTATGGGGAGGGGGCTCGTCTGCACTGGGTTCATGCAGTGAGCGGATGGACACAAGGCGCAATTCACAACCCAGTTGAGGACACAAAGTATTTTTTATTTTTTGAATAGCAAAGACGACGCGTTTCGGGGTACGCAGACCCCTTTATCAAGTCTAAAAGGATCAACACAAAATTTGATGATGTAATATGTATAAAAGTACAATTAAAATTAAAATTAAAAAAATATATAAGAGTATGAATTGACGGATCCATAGGTATAAATGGACGAATCAATAGGTAAAATAATTTTGTTGGGTTAAAACAAAGACGAGAAAATTGTATAAGCATAAATATAGGCTTGCATATTGTATAAGCATAAATATAGGCTTGCATATAGAGCGTGTAAAATGATATAATAATAAGGGATAAATGAATGATACATGCAGACAGATATGGATTTCTACAAATCTGAGCGGTTGTATGTGTATGTGGTGCTGGATGATTCTGTTTGGTTGTATGGTCTGAGTTTCGACTGATCAATGTGTGGAAAAAGAGTTTTTTCAAAAGACGGATGTGTTTCTGAGTGAGTATAACATGTGTGAGATGCTATGTATGGGTCATATATTATATTATAATATAAATACCTGTATCCTTGTCACCGTAGGCTAATTGGAGGTCACTCTCCTTGGAGATCCCTTATTTGGGGGTTGTATTGCGGTCCGCACTGCTGTGATGGGTGATAAAGTGATGTTTAGTGGGGTGGCGTTTAGATGTTGAGATGGGAGGGACAGGGTGAGCAAGGGGTTAATGAGAGAATATGTGATTCTACTGGTTGGGTTATGTTTCATGGTTGGTTTTAATGGTTCGGGTTGTTGTGCTTTTTATTTGGTTGCTGGGGGACGTGGGTGGGTGGCAGGTGTGGGGAGAGTACCTGTGAGTGGTGTGAGGCAGGGATCCGGGCTTGATGTAGAATGCAATAGGCACTGGGTAGTGATCGATGGGCAGTGATGGTGTGTATGGGATGTGGGGGATAGTAGTGGTGGCTGGATGGCAGTGGCGTTATAGGTAAAGGTGGAAGAAGCAGGATAAGCAAGGAGTTCCTGTGCAGTAAGGGGTTAATGAGGGAAAGTGATCTGCTGGTTGGGCTGTGAAGTCTGTTTGATGATTCAGGGGGGAATAGTATGCTGGGGGACGTGAATGGGTGGCAGGCATGGGGGGAGTCACTGTGGATCATGTAAGGCTTGGGTCCGGGCTTGGTGTGGATTTGTAGTGGGCAGTGGACAATGGCGTGTTTAGGATGTGGGGGATTGCAGTGGTTACCTTATGGATGCGGCCGGTGAGTGTCCTCCAGTTGTAGCGCTTCTGCACGTGTGGCCAGTGGTGTGCAGAAGCGCGCTCTATCCAGGGGTTATGAGGGCGGTGGTGGGGGCTAATCTACAATAATCACAACTGGAACGACATGATCATCTTCTACAAACGATACATCGACGACCTCATCATAATCTGGGGAGGAAGCAATAAAGAGGCAGAAGCATTTATTACATACCTCAACACCAACACCTGGAACCTCCCCTCCACAGCCAACATCTCAACCACTTCAATTGAATACCTGGATCTACTCTTATTCCCCTGCAATGAAAACATTTAAACCAAAACCTTTTTAAAAAAGTAGACGGAAACAACTATCTGGACTTTAGGAGCGCGCACTACAGAAAATGGAAGAACAACATTCCATACAGCCAATTTAAACGCATAAGGAGGAACTGTTCTACCAAAGAGGACTTCATCACCCAAAGTAAGATCCTACAGAACAGATTTATGAACAAAGGATACCCGAGTAAGATCGTTGAGATCGCCTTCTCCCGGGCAAACAACCTAAGCCAAGAGGAATGCCTGACAATCAAAACCAAACCAAAAAAAGAAACAGAAACTACAAATCCATACAAAACATCACTGATCACCACCTACAACACTAACCATGAAACTTTAAGGAAGATCCTGACGAAACACTGGCACATTTTAATGAATGATCCATACCTCATACCCAACATACCACAGAGACCACAAATCACATTCAGAAAAGCAAAGTCACTAAAAAACATCCTTGCCCCAAGCAAACTGAAAAAGAAAAAAACAGCCTCATTCAGTACTATCAGTGGGACCCCTGCCCCTGTTGGCAGCTTCAGATGTGGCCACACCCGATGTAAATGCTGTACCAACATTTCTAACAAAACACAGACCTTTAGGAGCAAAGCCACTGGCGAAGACTTCAAAATAAAGAATTTAATCAACTGTGCAACATCATACGTGATTTACCTATTGGAGTGCGATTGCGGTTTACAGTACGTTGGCAGGACAATCCAGGCCCTAAGGGAACGCATCAACCAACATAGATCCAACATCACCAAGGGATACCTAAAACATAGCGTCTCCAGACACTTCCTGGCTACCCACAACCAGGACCCCTCCAAACTATCCATCACCCCCATAGAACACATCGAGGCCCATTGTCCAGACAGATACAGGACCCTCCAAAGTCGTGAAATGTTCTGGATATTCAAGCTCCACACACTTGAACCCAATGGACTAAACGAGAGCATAGAAAAACAGTGTTTCTAGTACCCGCGCTGTCACGTTCCACCCCGCCCCCCCCCCCACCCTCATCTCCATTTCCACACTCTCCCACCCCTGCATTACACACCAGGACACTCGGTCTGAACCCAGGACCCATCATCCATCCCGCCGACACTCGGCCCCTTATCCCACTTCCTTCCCAGCGAGACACTCCATCCGGACGTCCAGTCCACTCTGCACACCACCGGTCTGCATCCCCATCCCAATTCCAGCTACCCCAACAACTCCAGACAACACCCCAATACACCCATCACACCACACATTTCATCCACATCCACACCCTTACACCTCCCTTTCATGCCCCACACACCCCCACTCTCCCCTCCATATCCTACAGAACCAACCACCACCCCCAACCATCCTCCTTACACAAGTCCCCCACCACTCCAGAACCCCCTAAACCGAGCCAGTCCCTTTTCATCCACCCACACCAGTCCCCCTTCATTGGTTAACCCACACCATCCATCCACCCTCTGCCTTACATCGCAACAGCAGTCACCACTGCATCCACCAACCACTCAGCATCACCAGCCATGGGACCGCCCCCCCATCACACCCCCCTCTGGCCGCCCAGTCACAGTAGCTCCAACCCCGATCCCCCCTTCAGCACATATACACACCCCAACATCGGCATCCACCAGCCCCTCACAAGGCAGGCCCAACACCCTTCCTCATTCCGGACTACCCGACCGCGTCCCTAGCAACATGCCCCGCCCCGCCCATGTCCTCCACACCCACCCGCACCATCGGCTCCCATGTATCTCCACCACACCCCCTCCAGCCCGCTGCTGCACCGCAACGCCGCCCCGCCTACCACCACAACACATACCCAGGTCCGGCTCCCCACCACGCCCACCGCTCCGCCCATAGCGCTGTGTCCCGCCGCCAGCATCGGCACCCTCACCATCAGTCACCCCTCCGCCCGCATCGCCACACCCATTCTCCTCCTCCACCACTAGGGACCACCGCCCACCCTCACTCTTTCCATACCGGCTCCCCACTGCACCCGCCCCCTCTCCGCCCACCGTGCTCAGTCCCGCCCCCCGCTCTGGCGAACACAGTCACAGCAATCACCGCCCACCCCCTCACCACACACGCCCCGGCCACGGCCCCGCCACCGCCCTCATAACCCCTGGATAGAGCGCGCTTCTGCACACCACTGGCCACACGTGCAGAAGCGCTACAACTGGAGGACACTCACCGGCCGCATCCCTAAGGTAACCACTGCAATCCCCCACATCCTAAACACGCCATTGTCCACTGCCCACTACAAATCCACACCAAGCCCGGACCCAAGCCTTACATGATCCACAGTGACTCCCCCCATGCCTGCCACCCATTCACATCCCCCAGCATACTATTCCCCCCAGAAACATCAAACAGACTACACAGCCCAACCAGCAGATCACTTTCCCTCATTAACCCCTTACTGCACAGGAACTCCTTGCTTATCCTGCCCCTTCCACCTTTACATATAACGCCACTGCCATCCAGCCACCACTACTATCCCCCACATCCCATACACACCATCACTGCCCATCGATCACTACCCAGTGCCTATTGCATTCTACATCAAGCCCGGATCCCTGCCTCACACCACTCACAGGTACTCTCCCCACACCTGCCACCCACCCACGTCCCCCAGCAACCAAATAAAAAGCACAACAACCCGAACCATTAAAACCAACCATGAAACATAACCCAACCAGTAGAATCACATATTCTCTCATTAACCCCTTGCTCACCCTGTCCCTCCCATCTCAACATCTAAACGCCACCCCACTAAACATCACTTTATCACCCATCACAGCAGTGCGGACCGCAATACACCCCCCCAAATAAGGGATCTCCAAGGAGAGTGACCTCCAATTAGCCTACGGTGACAAGGATACAGGTATTTATATTATAATATAATATATGACCCATACATAGCATCTCACACATGTTATACTCACTCAGAAACACATCCGTCTTTTGAAAAAAACTCTTTTTCCACACATTGATCAGTCGAAACTCAGACCATACAACCAAACAGAATCATCCAGCACCACATACACATACAACCGCTCAGATTTGTAGAAATCCATATCTGTCTGCATGTATCATTCATTTATCCCTTATTATTATATCATTTTACACGCTCTATATGCAAGCCTATATTTATGCTTATACAATATGCAAGCCTATATTTATGCTTATACAATTTTCTCGTCTTTGTTTTAACCCAACAAAATTATTTTACCTATTGATTCGTCCATTTATACCTATGGATCCGTCAATTCATACTCTTATATATTTTTTTAATTTTAATTTTAATTGTACTTTTATACATATTACATCATCAAATTTTGTGTTGATCCTTTTAGACTTGATAAAGGGGTCTGCGTACCCCGAAACGCGTCGTCTTTGCTATTCAAAAAATAAAAAATACTTTGTGTCCTCAACTGGGTTGTGAATTGCGCCTTGTGTCCATCCGCTCACTGCATGAACCCAGTGCAGACGAGCCCCCTCCCCATACACCACAATTCGCACCAAAGTGGCGGCTTGGCTCCCGCCCATGGTCAACTTGGACGTCAATCGGCTGCACCAACCCACATCGCCCCACGATTTTACCTCCTCCAGAACTGTACTACCAAAAGTACAATCTAACCAAGGTGAGTAGCAACCACTCACCCTGGCTAGGAACAAGTAACAACATTTCTTGTCAACCACCACCTATGAGCGCCTTCTCCCCTTTTCTTTTTGGCCATTTAATCACAATATCTTTGTCTGAGCTTAGCAACATCCCTAGCAACCAATAGGAAAGTTGCCTACTTCTTACTATATAAGAACCTCCCCAGCAGCCATTTTCTGCAGTTTTTTTAAAGTTCTGAGAGAGAGAGAGAGCAGTGTCATTGCTGTGCTCTGTGCTTTCCACACTACATTAGATAGATAGTTAGATAGCTTATATATATAATACAGATAGTTAGTGGGAGATAGTCAGTGTAGGTTATATCCTGATATAGTGCAGCTGTTGCAGTGCAGGGTGTTAGGTAGTGTGATAGGTTCTGCTGTCCATACATACATGCAGACCTGCTTAAATGTGAAGTTTCACATATTGCACCCAAATATTTGCATCATTAGTGCCGATTAGCGCAATCGTGAACATATTGGAACACTCTAACTGCATATAAAGCCATTTTTAATGTTCTGCCGTGTCAACCATTTTCTCCAGTCTCAGGAAACTTCTAGCAGCTTGGAAATTGTAGCAAAAGTGACCCACGCCTGTATTTTGCGTGTGTTAAGCGAATATTACATTGCCGATTTTTTGCAATTAATAAAATAATCTTGAATTCGTGAATATTTGTGAAATATTGCAAATTCGAATATAGCCCCTACCGTTCATTACAAGTAATCATTGTGATTCATGTGAATCTGTCATTATGTAAGCAAGTGAACATACAGCTTCCCATTCTGGCTAATGTGCTGGAGGACCCAATTCTTTCTGATTCTGTCCACACTGAGATGATTGGGTGTCATGATCGTCATCATCGTTATCAGCCTCCTGCTCTTCCTCTACCAATAACTCTCCCTCCTCCTCTTCCTCCAGTGGTAGCTCTTCTTCCTCTTCCTCCTCCATGGGACTTTCTACTTGTAGGTCCACAATAGCTACAGGGCAGCCAGCAAGATGCGTAAGCTGTTTGTTTTTCTTCTGCCATCATCCCTTGTTGCATCAGTATGTGCATCTGTTCTAAGATAAATATCAGTGGGGTGACATAACTTATGTTGCAGTTATTCCTACTGACACATTGTGTAGCCTTTTCAAAGGGCTTGAGTATGCAACAGGTGTCTGTGATGAGCTGTCACTGCTTGACCTCAAAACAACATATGTTCCCTGCTGAGGTGGTCTGGTGCATGACAAAATCAATCACAGCTTTATGCTGCTCGTACAGACGTTCTACCATGTACAAAGTGCAATTCCAGTGAGTTGGAATGTTGTAGATTAAGTGATATATAACGGCAGACCGTTCTGCCACTGCAAGTCCAGGAGGGGTTTCATTGGAATATAAGAATCGCTGAAATGCGAGGACAGTCTACTGGACATTGCCAGCACCTTCTGCATATCAGTGTACTTTTTAAAAATGTGTTGCAGGTTTATGACATGTACTATGGGGTTATATTTGGAGGCTTGATGCACTTTAGCAACTGATTGGCTGTGTGGTAATTCTCACCCAAGGTAATCAAATTGAATGCCTCTTTCACACGTCAGGATTTTGGTCAGTGATTTCCATCAGGGATTTTGAGCAAAAACCAGGTGCGGTTCTGAACACAGAACAGGTGAAGATCTTTCCCTTAGATCTTCCATCTGTGGAGGCTCCAAGCATGTTTTTGGCTCACAATCACTGATGGAAAACACTGACCAAAACACTGACGTGTGAATGAGGCTTAACACTGAATGGCAATGCTTTATTTTATCCTTATAATAGGAGGATGGGGGGAGTAGGAGCAACGCTTTGCCCTGCTGCTGTTGGGGATGTAAGGATGTCAATAGAGGAGGACATGGAGGTGCCTGGACTTCTTGTTGCTGTGCTTCCTCACCCAAAAAACTGTGACCCAGTGGGCTGTGAATAACATGTACTGTCCTTGCCCATAATAACTGCTCCAGGTTTCCACCTTGGCATGCAACTTGCCAGAAAATGATGATTGCAAGGAGCAGCCTGCAATCATCATGAT
Source organism: Bufo gargarizans (assembly GCF_014858855.1). Lineage (NCBI taxonomy): Eukaryota > Metazoa > Chordata > Amphibia > Anura > Bufonidae > Bufo > Bufo gargarizans. The sequence goes on from NC_058086.1 coordinate 138,448,261, forward strand.
ATAGCGGTAAAAGGCAGGGAAGGCTTTTTTGGAGAAATAAACCTGGCTAGTTATATTCCAGCAAGGCTCAATGCATGCAATATGTTCTCTAAAGGCAAACACATCTACTAAGTTGTATGGCAACCACTGCACCTCCATAAACTTGGCCAAGTGGGAGTTAGGATTCCCCACCAGCGGACTGCTATGTCCGTAGAGTTGTTTGTTGGCCACACATTCTGTCATTAATGGTTGAATGAAATGACAGAGCAGAGTAGCAGGAGGAGTAGTCTAAGATGGAGAGGCACAAAGTGATGATGACGATGACAAGGACACTGTGCTGCATGAAGATGCTGCCTGGCACCTGAAAAGGAAAACAGGGAGGAGGAGGACAGTCTTGTGCCTATGTTTGTGTTTGAACACCCATGGCTTATTCTATTCCTGCAGTTCTTACACACAGCAATGCTTTTGTCTTCTGACACTGTGGAGAAAAACTGCCAGACATGGGACTCTTTCACACTCCTCACAGAGATAGGGACAGTTGAGCTTGGCTTGGCACATTTCAAGATTGTGCCTCCAGTATCAGCAACATCACCAGTTCCTGAGCTGATCATAATAGAAACAGATTTGGTCCTGGCTTTTTTAAGGAGATTTTGGCTGTACATTGCTTCTGCTTTGTATTGCTGCTGCTGTCTCTGCCCTCCTTCACTGATGTTACCTACTACACATCCTTGTCTGGCAACCACACAATCATCATCATAGTCCTCACCCTCCATGCCATTTTTATCAGACTGTGTTATGTCACCATGGTCTCCTTGATTTCCCCTACTGATCTCCTGCTCTTTATTTGCCCCAAGTACCATTTTCACTAACACTGCCCCTATCACCACTGCTATTGCTGTAGGTGCCACTACTACTACCTAGTGGTGGTTTTTAACATCACACAAATCAGGCAATTGTGTGGGGCCTCCGTCTGTGCGGGGGCCCTCTGGTCCTCTGTCAGGCAAGTGAGGTTGCAGGGCACAGAAGCCAACATCTTCTGTCCCCACAGTGTACTCTCATAGGCCACAAGGCCTGAAGCCTATGAAACAGTACAGTGCTGCAGGAGGTTGTTTTCACCGGGACTGTAATAGGCACAACGACGTCACGTCTGTCTGCATCCTGGTGCAGACGGCCGTGATGATGTAATTGCGCCACTTGTGCTGGGACACAGCCAACGAATCAAGATGGCAAAATTGGATGGGACTGAGGTAAGTACATTTTTTTTTCTTCTTCAAAACACTACTGGCAGCACAGAGGCACTACCGGGAGCTTTAATTTTTTTTTTTATAAAAATACAGGGGGGTACTACAGGTGGCATTATAAAAATACAGGGAGCACTTCTAGGAAGCATTATAAAAATACAAGGGGCATTATAAAAAATATAGGGAGCACTATAAAGGAGCACTGCTGGGAGACATAATACAGGGGACACAATTGGGAACATTAAACATGTTGGCAGCACTACAGGGGCAATTATAAATACTAGGGACGTTAAATACTAATGGAACTACTGGAGGCCTTATAAATACTGGAGGGCAATAAACATATGAGGGGCAATACTGAAGGCACTACAAGGGACATTATAACTGCATTATTACTAATGGGGGACTGTGGGGCATTATTATTGGGCAGAAAATAGAGGGCATTGCTACTAACAGGGGAACTCTTGGAGTGTATTATCACTATTGGGGCACTGTAGGGGCACTACTACTAGTGAGGGCAATCTGGGATAGAATTATTACTATTGGTGGGACTTTAAAGAGGACTTTAGGGACTATCTATATGGCACTGTTATCATGTAAGTATAGTATTTTGAGGCATTGGGGAGCACAGCGGGAACAAATTGCGGGTAGCAGCAGTATGTAGTACTTTTTATGCACCGGGAGGGGGAATATGATGGAAAAGTGAGGAATCTAGGATGTCTGTGTATCCGACTCTGCAGAGACTAGTTGCTGGAATACTTTGTCATGGTGGTCTGGTCCGAAAGGAGAAGATGAGGAAAGTAAACATCTACATCAGAGAAGAGATCACTGTATGTAAGAGGAGTGCCATATGTAATGTCCAATTCAAATATGCCTTTAGCAGTAAGACTGGGGGTTTGAGTTAGATTGAGAATTTGGCATGCAGAAGGTGGCACCATTTAGATTTTCAGCTCGGGAAGTAGAAAAGAGAAAATCGTGCAAGTTTCAACTGTATCTGCATCTGTCACCGCCAGTTCTGTGAGAAGGTCTGTTAGACGTTCTTCTCTACCTCTTGCATGACGCTCTTTGTTTTGGTTTCACTTTGTCATCTCCTTTCCTTCTCCCAACTGTCACCTATTTACACTAATTGTCTCCCTTTATATTCCCTCCCATACTGCCTCACTTTGCGGTTTATACTTCTTCCTGGATGAGTTGTTCACTGCTAGATGCTGCTTCTGCTGATTCCTCAGATAAGTCTGTTTCCTTTATTTGTGTTTCCTTGCTGGCTTAAATTCTAGATGACCCTGACTCCGTCCGTATTAAGCGCAGGGAGCCGGTGGTCGTGTCCCCTCACTATTATAGGGTTTTCAGGTGTCACATAGTATTAGGTACTTTGGCATGCAATCGTCTACCATAAAGACCTTTGCATGGGCATAGCAGTCAGGGAGAGCTCTAGGGGTTTTATAGGGCTCACCCATATGCTCCTTAGTTTGGGATCAAGCCAGTCGGATGTTTAATTATAAGTTCCAGCTTTCTGCAACACCATCCGTGACAGCATCCTAAGGATATAGATACACTTGTGGACAGAAAGCGAACAGCTGCTGGGAATAGCGATTCCGGACTAGCTGTCCTGATTAGGGTCCCCAGACATAACTTTGCTTGGGGCCCCAGAAATCCCAAGCAAGCCCCTGCTACTACTACCACCATCAACACAGCTATCTTAGGAACAAAAAAAGGTGCCCCACTAGAAAGAGGTAGGTAAAACAGAGAGGATGCAAATAAAACAAACATTTACAGAAACACCTCCCCCTGTACTGGGGTACTGTACATGCATGCATTTCCTGATGCTACATCAGAAAGGGGGAAATGGGCCCCCCCTCTTGTGATCATGGGGGTTCCAGCTGTCTGAACCCCTGCAATCAGCTACTTATTCTCTATCTTGTAGATAGATGATAACTTAAAAACTTGGCAAAAACTCAGTAGGACTGCCCCTGGGCTACTAAGCATAAAAAGAGCAGGGAATGTGTTTTTAAAGCGTTTCTGTGACCAGATTTAACCCTATTAAGCTAGCTGACATTAGTGATGTGCTAATGTCAGCTAAACCTAACTAGCCTATTCCTACTTTTATCTATGCCTCCCGTTACGCCAAAATAATAATAATATGCTAATTATCCTTAGGAGCGGGGGGGGGGGGCGTTGTTTCTTCTCCAAAAAGGGTCAGTTCTCCCACCTTTCTCACCTACCTCCAAGTCTGATTGACAGGGCCAGGCAGCACTCGCATCTGTCTGCCAGCCCTGTGCTCTAGGGAAATCTTGTGTCATTCAGCAGTCGGCGCAGGCGCTGTGAGGGAAAGACGCTCGCAGGCTGCCAGCTTCCTTACCGTGCCTGTGCAAGATTTCACCAGAGACAGACAGATGCGAGCATTGCCTGGCCCTGTCAATCAGGTCTTGGAGGGAGGCGACAAACGTGGGAGAATGGAGCATCTAGGAGTAGGAACAACCCCCCCCCCCCCCCCCCCCCCGCTCCTAGAGGCTAATTAGCATATTATAAAAGTTAGAATTCTGGCGTAACGTGGGCATAGATAAAAGTAGGAAAAGGCTGGTTAGGTTTAGCTGACTTTAGCACATCACTAATGTCAGCTAGCTTAATAGGGTTAAATCTGGTGACAGAAACCTTTTAAGAATAAATTGCAAAACATACTGACTTTTCTCCACAAAACTATTAATCTTCTCAGCTCTTTACACTCTACAGTATGTTGTCTACAGAGCGGAAACAATTTTAACACAACAAGTTCCCTTTATTGCTTGCACCCAATTTTTTTTAAACATTGCATTCATTTCAGAATAGTGGCCATACTTATGATAATTTCTTGACTTGTCTTGATTATTGTTGTGCCTTTGTATTGAGACTAATGGGTGAGCATGCTCGGCCGTACACCATCTTGACTGAAGCATCGAGCGCGATGCTCAATTCTCCTCCCCGCATTTTTGTTGGCTTTATTGGCATTACAGTGAATGGCTGTCCGAAACACGTCATCTGGTGCTATATAGCACCCGATGACACATGGTTCGGCTCAGTCTTAGTCAGGACGAGCTGCAGCAGAAGGGACAGATAGTGAAGGGACAGGAATATATATATATATTTTTTTTTTAGGCAGGGTTTAGTGTTAACCCCTTAGGGACCCATGACGTACCGGTACGGCATGGTTCCCGAGTCCTTAAGGACCCATGAAGTACCGGTACGTCATGTGCTGTTCCGATCACCGCCGCCCGGCGGGCGGTGATCGGAACAAGGTGCCTGCTCAAATCATTGAGCAGGCACCTCTGCTAAATGCACGGGTGGGTCCCGTGACCCCCCCGTGTCGGCGATCGCCGCAAACCGCAGGTCAATTCAGACCTGCAGTTTGAGGCTTTTACCTGGTGCGGTGGTGGTGCCATCGGGTCCCCATGGGGCTGTGGGGACGACCCGATGGCATGGAAGGAAGGCAGCGCGATGCCTTCCTAAGGCATCTGTGCTGCCTTCCGGTGAAGAGCCTGTGAGATCCAGCCCCCTGGATCTCACAGGCCCTGGAAGTATTACTCACACAGCCAATGCATTCTAATACACAAGTATTGGAATGCATTGTAAAGGAATATACCCACAAAAGTTCAAGTCTCAAAGTGGGACAAAAAATAAAGTGAAAAAAAAGTTGAAAAAATAAAGTTTTCCCCCCCAAAAAATTAAAAGTTTCAAGTAAAAATAAACAAAAACTTCATTTTCCCCAAATAAAGTTAAAGAAAATTGGTAAAAAATAGGGGGGGGGGACTTATACATATTAGGTATCACCGCGTCCGTATCGAGCCCCTACCTGAGACAATTGTCAAAAAAAATTAAAAAAAACTATGGCTCAGAATATGGAGACACTAAAACATCATTTTTTTTGTTTTAAAAAAGCTGTTATTGTGTAAAACTTACATAAATAAAAAAAAAGTACACATATTTGGTATTGCTACGCTCGTATTGACCGGCTCTATAAAAATATCACATGAGCTAACCCCTCAGATGAACACTGTAAAAAATAAAAAATAAAAACTGTGCTAAATAAACCATTTTTTGTCACCTTACATCACAAAAATTGTAAAAGCAAGCAATCAAAAAGTCATATGCACCCCAAAATAGTGCCAATCAAACCATCACCTCATACCACAAAAAAATGAGACCCTATCTAAGATAATCGCCCAAAAACTGAAAAAAAACTATGGCTCTCAGAATATGGAGACACTAAAACATGATTTTTTTTTTGTTTCAAAAATGATATTATTGTGTAAAACTTACATAAATAAAAAAAGTTTACATAATAGGTATCGCCGCGTCCGTATCGACCGGCTCTATCAAAATATCACATGACCTAACCCCTCAGATGAACACTGTAAAAAATTTTTTAAAAAAATCATTTATCTCATCCCGCAAAAATCATACCCTACCCAAGATAATCGCCCAAAACTGAAAAAAATTATGGCTCTCAGACTACGGAAACACTAACACATGATTTTTTTTGCTTCAAAAATGAAATCATTGTGTAAAACTTACATAAATAAAAAAAAGTATACATATTAGGTATCGCCGCATCTGTATCAACCGGCTCTATAAAAATAATACATGACCTCACCCCTCACATGAACACTGTAAAAAATGTAAAATACAAAACTGTGCTAAATAAACCATTTTTTGTCACCTTACATCACAAAAAGTGTAATAGCAAGCGATCAAAAAGTCACACGCACCCCAAAATAGTGCCAATAAAACCATCATCTCATCCCGCAAAAATCATACCCTACCCAAGGTAATCGCCCAAAAACTAAAAAAAAGTATGGCTCACAGACTATGGAAACACGAAAACATGATTTTTTTTGCTTCAAAAATGAAATCATTGTGTAAAACTTACATAAATAAAATAAGTATACATATTAGGTATCGCCGCATCCGTGACAACCTGGTCTATAAAAATATCACATGATCTAACCTGTCAGATGAATGTTGTGAATAACAAAAAAAACAAAACGGTGCCAAAACAGCTATTTCTTGTTATCTTGCCTCACAAAAAGTGTAATATAGAGGAACCAATAATCATATGTATCCCTAAACTAGTACCAACAATACTGCCACCCTATCCTGTAGTTTATAAAATGGGGCCACTTTTTTTTGAGTTTCTACTCTAGGGGTGCACCAGATGGGCTTAAAATGGGACATGGTGTAAAAAAAAAAAAACAGTCCAGCAAAATCTGCCTTCCAAAAACCGTATGGCATTCCTTTGCTTCTGCGCCCTGCCGTGTGCCCGTACAGCTGTTTAAGACCACATATGGGGTGTTTCTGTAAACTACTATAGAGAAATATCAATTTTATCTCAGGGAACGGAAGCACCGGCAGTTTACTAAAGACCTTGCTGAATTTAAAGAAAACAAGGCATACTCTGTTCTCAAAGACAAGGTCACTGTCAGGGAGGTGGCCTCTGAATTGTCTACCACTGAGACCGACCTCTCAGACAGTGAGCGTGAGCAAGCAAGCACATCAACCGGGAGAAATAAAAATTTGTATAGAAGGGGGAGAGGGGATAGGGGTAGAGGACAACCTCAGAGTTTTTTAGACCAAGCCATCCCATATCCGTTGAGAAACAGATCGAGGACACTGGACCAACAGGCCCCGAAGTAATACATTTATCCCAGAGAACACTGAGTACCACCGAAATGGCTGTCCTCAGTAAAGGTTTATCCTTTGTTCCTACACGCCGCTTTGATGCCTTTAATTGGACCAAAGATTAGCACCTTTTCATCAGGAAACTTAGGTGGCGCAAATTCTTTAGACATATGGATGAGCGGCAGTGCCAGGAACTTGGGATCCCTTTAAGTTTATTATCTGATGTGAGGTTGCTGCATAGTTTGGGAGAATTAGATGATGGCCTAACTAGTTTGGGCCCGTTCACGACCCTAAGGAATAAAAGCACTAAGATGCCCCCCCTCCAGTGACGTATCGTGTCTGGATGTCTTCCTCCAACTTGTGTCAGCAGACATTAAAAAGTAGCACCACTCCCCCTGTGCAATAATTGTACCAGGAAGGAATGGGAGGTCATTACTGCCCTTAAAAACCACTACTTGATCACTGTGAAGCCCTCGGAAAAAGGGGGCAACACAGTGATCATGGATACGGTTGACTACAGGACTATGTGTGAACAGATCCTTCGGGATAAAAACAACTACGAAGTTCTGTCATCCAATCCAACAGACTCATACCTGCTAGAACTCAGGGACATCCTTCAGGATGCAAAAACTAAAAAAATAATCTCTGCAGAGGAATTGGACTTTCTGTACCCAAAACACCCGGTGAATGCTACGTTTTACAGCCTGCCGAAGGTCCACAAGGGGACAACTCCCCTGAAAGGGAGGCCTATCGTTTCGGGGGTTGGTTGCATTAATCAGAATCTTGGTGTGTACATTGATAAGGTCCTAATGCCCTTCGTAGTGTCCCTGCCATCATATGTCAGGGACACTATGGACTTACTTAAAAGACTTGATGGTGTCAATATTAAACCCCAGGCCATTTTGGGGAGTTTCGACGTTGAGGCGTTATATTTGTCTATTCCCCATACAGCTGGTAAAGCAGTAGGTCACTTCCTCAGTATGAGGGGTTGTCAGTTTTCTCAGCACAATGATTTTGTGTTGAGACTCCTTGAGTATCTGTTAACACACAATTTTTTTCATTTTGGCGCAAAGCTTTACCACCAGCTCAGGGGTACGGCGATGGGCTGTTCTTGTGCACCGGCCTACGCCAATCTGCTCCTGGGCTTGTGAGAGGCAACTAGTGTCTTCTCTGAGGAGATGTCGTCGCATACCGGGCCTATAGCATTGTGGGCCCGTTATATCGACGACATCGTCATCATTTGGAATGATTCTAAATCATCATTCTCTGGCTTTGTTGATAAACTGAATGACAACAACATAGGACTGCTATTCACATATGAAACCGATCCAAACAGTCTTTCTTTCCTTGACATTTCCATCTCCAGAAAGGGTACTGATGAACTTTCAGCAACCATCTTCAGGTAGCCCACTTCTACTAACTCGGTCCTACATTGGAGAAGTAGTCACCCTACCCCCCTCAAGAGGGGTATTCCATGTGGCCAATACCTGCGCCTTAGGCGCAACTGCTCCGAGGGGCCAGAGTTTAGGAAGAAGGCGAATGATCTCAGGACAAGGTTCCTTAACAGGGGGTACCCAGACAATGTACTCAGGCAGGCCTACCACAGGGTGGCCGATACGGCCTGCTCGGATCTTCTGGTACCTAAAGTAAAAACAATTGAAGACCAGAAGATCCGACTGCTAGCCACCTTTGATGGTTGTGCCGACAGAATGCGAGGGATCCTTGGTAAACACTGGCCCATCTTAATGATGGATCCAGACATAAGGGAAGTTATACATGACCACCCCAGATAACCTTCAGAAGGGGTAGCAATCTTAAGGATCTCCTCGTACACAGCCACTTTACACCTATGCTCAAGCAGGGCACCTGGCTTGATTGTAGGCCCACAGGTTGTTTTAGGTGCAGTGGCTGTGTAGCCTGTAGTATTGTCCAGACAGGTAAAACCTTTTTTAGCTCCAACTTGAAAAGAACATTTCCCATTAAGGACTTAATTAATTGCAAAACGCAGGACGTAGTTTATAAAATTACCTGTGATTGCAATTTGGAGTATGTGGGCAAGACCAGACGCGAGTTGCGCAGGCGTCTGGGTGTCATCTCGGTGACATTGCCAACAGAAAGGACACAGTGGTGTCCAGGCATGTCCATGACTGTCATCAGGGTAACCCCAGCTGCCTAAAGGCAATGGGAATTGAAAAGGTTGGGCGTCCAATTCGTAGTGGAGACTGGGATCGTGTGTTACTCCAGCGAGAATCCCGCTGGATTTACACACTACGCACGGTCTCACCCACGGGCCTGAATGAGCAGCTCAACTACAGCTGTTTCATCTAGGCAGCCCGTGCCTATGTGTATACTTTATAATCTAGTATACCTCATCTTCAGTTTTCTAATATACAGTACAGACCAAAAGTTTGGACACACCTTCTCATTCAAAGAGTTTTCTTTATTTTCATGACTATGAAAATTGTAGATTCACACTGAAGGCATCAAAGCTATGAATTAACACATGTGGAATTATATACATAACAAAAAAGTGTGAAACAACTGAAAATATGTCATATTGTAGGTTCTTCAAAGTAGCCACCTTTTGCTTTGATTACTGCTTTGAACACTCTTGGCATTCTTTTGATGAGCTTCAAGAGATAGTCACCTGAAATTGTTTTCACATCACAGGTGTGCCCTGTCAGGTTTAATAAGTGGGATTTCTTGCCTTATAAATGGGGTTGGGACCATCAGTTGCGTTGTGGAGAAGTCAGATGGATACACAGCTGATAGTCCTACTGAATAGACTGTTAGAATTTGTATTATGGCAAGAAAAAAGCAGCTAAAGCAGTAAAGAAAAATGAGTGGCCATCATTACTTTAAGAAATGAAGGTCAGTCAGTCCGAAAAATTGGGAAAACTTTGAAAGTGTCCCCAAGTGCAGTCACAAAAACCATCAAGTGCTACAAAGAAACTGGCTCACATGCGGACCGCCCCAGGAAAGGAAGACCAAGAGTCACCTCTGCTGTGGAGGATAAGTTCATCCGAGTCACCAGCCTCCACAGTCACCGGACCTGAACCCAATCAAGATGGTTTGGGGTGAGCTGGACCGCAGAGTGAAGGCAAAAGGGCCAACAAGTGCTAAGCATCTCTGGGAACTCCTTCAAGACTGTTGGAAGATCATTTCAGGTGACTACCTCTTCAAGCTCATCAAGAGAATGCCAAGAGTGTGCAAAGCAGTAATCAAAGCAAAAGGTGGCTACTTTGAAGAACCTAGAATATGACATATTTTCAGTTGTTTCACACTTTTGTGTTATGTATATAATTCCACATGTGTTAATTCATAGTTTTGATGCCTTCAGTGTGAATCTACAATTATCATAGTCATGAAAATAAAGAAAACTCTTTGAATGAGAAGGTGTGTCCAAACTTTTGGTCTGTACTGTATGTATATTTATCTATTTCTCTGCCTCTTGTCCTCTCCCTTTTCCTCTCTCTAGTCCCCTCCCCTCCTTTTAGTTGCTGTTCTATTCTGCCATCCCTTCTCCTTGTCACATGTGTCCATGTACTGTCAACACATTCATGATTCTATCATTATCTTTGTTGGCACTAATGCCATATACAATGCTAAAGCGCAGCCGCATATCAGGAGCTGCGCTACCCGACAGTGTCTGGGAATAGCGTCCCGATTGCCTGGCAACTGACGCGTGATCTCGCGTGAACAAACGAGATTGGACGCGGTGACGTCATCTCCATCACAAGCATCCGACTAGTGACCTCCCCCTTTTTTTAATGCGATCCGTCTTTCCATACATGCGCAGGCGTTAACCGCATCTTCTAGGTCAGGTAGGAGTGTCCTAGCCAAGCCTCGCTTTGAGGCTGGCTTCTTCTTTAAAAGGTGGCGGTTTCTTGTGCTACCTCAGGATACATCAGCCCATGCGCCAAGAGTTTATTAGTAGGAGAGGGGCTTAGCATCAGTTTTTCCCCCTATTATCCTACAGTTAGTCTGTCCACTCGTATCCACATCAGGATCGTGGTCACACTTTGCCTCTGTGCAGAGCACACATCTGATATTATTGTCAGTGTACCCTGCACAGCTTTAGCCCAAGCTCCCGTGTTTCCCCTGATGAGCTATTTACTCATCCTTTCAGCGAAACATGCGTGTAGGGATCAGACAGACGAGGGATTTCTAGGGCGCACAAATTCCAGGGTTAGGTTCCTGCTGGTGACTGGTCACGGTATCCGTGGTCAGGTCACTTAGGTCATTAAACTTGAACGGAAAGGAAGAAAGATCCAGCACCTTGTTTTTCTTGCTTGACGTTTATTCCACAAACCAAATGTACAGCGGTGATAGAAACCTCCAAAAATAAGCCCCAGTACGGTCTACATGTTTCGAACCAGATGGTTCTTAATCATGACATGGTCATGATTAAGAACCATCTGGTTCGAAACATGTAGACCGTACTGGGGCTTATTTTTGGAGGTTTCTATCACCGCTGTACATTTGGTTTGTGGAATAAACGTCGAGCAAGAAAAACAAGGTGCTGGATCTTTCTTCCTTTCCGTTCAAGTTTATATGCTTGGGTCTCATCTCATCCGTGCACTCTTAAAACTGTTGATGCAGGTGAGCTGGACTTTTACTATTATTCACTTAGGTCATTGTAGGTCCCTAGGGTATCACTAGGGCCAGCTAACCTAGCATCCTTAACCCTGTGTTTCACATCTTCCTTCAGCAACGGTGTGTACATCTATTAACACTGGCTAGGCATTTGTTGTACCAAGCAGCATCTCATCAGAGCGGTAGGACCACCTGGTTACCTTTTGGTGCCGCCAAGCACCTCTTGTTCCTTCAATGTGTTTTGGTTGCTAGTACCATTATTACCGGCGTGGTGAACCTCTGCATTGCTTCCTTCTTTGTATTTATTGTATCCAATTATCGTGGGGCAAATTTTCAATGTTTATCATATTAAATGTTAAGTTTTAATAATTGATCACTTACTCTATAATAACTGTGCCTGCTGCCAGAGCACAAGAAACACACTCATCCACAATATCTAGCTTTATGTCCCAGTTTGCAGGGCGGCGCAGGATACCACTCCTGAAGTCACACCAGTGCGACCAGGTGGTCGGTTGGATTGCTGCAGATAATGCTTCCAGTCGGTTAAACGCCACCCTCTCTTCCACAAAGTCTAGTCTCAGTAGCCAAGAGTCTGGTAAACAGAATCCTCACCCTGATCCTCCTTCCTCCCACCATGCAGAAAAGTGGGGAAAAATCAGACCATTCTCGGTGGCGCTGTTGCAGTAAGGACTCGATACTCAAGAAGTACCAATCAAGGTCATCTTTTTATTAAAGTTGGTCTACGCGTTTCGGGGGCAGAACATCCTCCTTCCTCAGGACAATAAAACTTATTTCTCTTTTCCCTTCCTCCCACCATGGAGAGTCTTGGCAAACAAGTGATCCCACAATCGGATCTTCCGAGGAGCTCTTTTCATCGCCATTCCTTGATTTGGGCCTCTCGCCAAGCCTGCCTAGAGAGGGACATGAGCAGATCTTCTGCACTGATTCCCAAACTCTTGAGCATCCACAGTCAGAAGAAGATGATGGTGGGGAACAGCAATTAGTGTTTAATGAGGTGGATGATGATGAGACACAGTTGCCAATGAGTCAACCACAATTACTGTCTCAAGATGTTGATGAAGAGGATGAGACACAGTTGTCAATCACTGAGGTTGTGGGTAGGTCAACACAACCTAGGGTCAGAGGATGGTCAAAGTGAGAAAGTGGAAGAGGAGGTGTTGGACGATGAAGTCACTGACCCAACCTGGGAAGGTGGAAAGCTGAGTGAGGAAAGCAGTACAAAGGGGGAGGGATCCGCAGCACCACAACAGGCTGGAAGAGGCAGTGGGGTGGCAGAAGGGAGAAGGCAGGCCACACCAAACAGGCCCAAAATTGTTCGCCGGAGCACACCCTTGCAGCAATCTCCTTTGCCTAGTGCTAGGTGTTCCGCAGTCTGGAGCTTTTTTTAGGAAAGTGCGGACGATAAAAGAATTGTCATTTGCAAACTGTGCCGTACCAAAATGAGCAGGGGTGTGAACACTAGCAACCTCACCACCACCAGCATGATCCGCCACATCGCATCAAAGCACCGTAATAGGTGGTCCGAACACCTGGGTCCACAATCAGTGTCTGTGGATCACACCACTGCCTCCTTTTCCCCTGTGTTACATGCTGGCCAATCCCCTTTCCAATATGAAGACCAGGATGCCTCCCGCCCTGCACCTGGACTCAGGGCCGGCATCATAACCCGGCAAACCCGGGCAAATGCCAGCGCCCAATGCTCCTGGGGGGGCCCACTGAGCGGCTATGAGCACTTCCAGCAATACAGATGGAAGCTCTCATTGCTGTCATTTCACTTACGCAGTACCCCTTTGGTGGGCCCTCTGAGTCACATGAGGCCTGGCTGCTGCAGAGACTTAGACACGCCCCTTCTACACAGGACATGCTGCCCGAGGAGAGAGACCAGCAGGGCTGGAGCAGAAGTGTGAACACAGGTTGTCAGTGAGTCTGCACTGTGAAGGGCTGGAGCAGAAGTGTGAACACAGATTGTCAGTGAGTCTGCACTGTGAAGGGCTGGAGCAGAAGTGTGAACACAGGTTGTCAGTGAGTCTGCACTGTGACTGTCTCTTCTCTGTGGGGCATGGGGGGGACTCTTCGATCTACTGCTGGATGCTGCTTCATTCCATTTAGTTGTTTTACTGTTTCATTAAGAAGTTTGCCTCCATGACACCTGCCCCCCCCCACATCCTGTCCTATCTCATCTTCATGGAGCCCCTGTGCTGTCTCCTTTCCGCCCTCATGTATCCAGAGCTCCTGTTCCACCCTCCTATCTCCTATTGCTGCCTTGCAAAGACCTCCTGCCACTACTTGTTGTATGAATCCCCCTCTGAGCCCCTTCCACCTTCCCTTCCACCTACTTGCTGTGTCCATCCCTCCTGGCCATCCAGGGCCCCTGTCTCACTCCTCTGCCTCTAATTATGGTGGCGTCTGAACTGTATTCACCATAAGGACCTTCTAACGTCACAGGGTCATGTGACTGTGCCCCCCACCCAGTACTGTACCCCACACCCAGTACTGTGCCCCTTTATACCCTGCATTGTGCCCTCTTTCCACACCCTGTACAGTGCCCCTAGTCATTCCCTGTACTGTGCCCCCTTATACACTTTTATCCGGTCACTGTATGGTGGTTTTATCATTGCATGACGGTGTTATCACTGTATGGCAGTGGTATCCACTGTATGGTGATAACTGTATCCCCTTCCCTGCCCACGCCACTTTTTTTAGACCTGGCATGAGCAGGAAAAGATACAGATTGCGATGCTAAGGACCTTTGCGCCACATCTGTGTCATACATACGCCTAACATAGACATATTTCTATATAATAAATGACCACCTAATTGTATTATTATTCGGGGGGTAGGGCTAATATCTTTATAGTATATAGATTCTAGCGTATTATACTGTGTCCTGTATTTCCCAATAGATAAATGACCCTTGGGAAACACAGTCCTCATCCCTGACCACCAGGACCAGGTTGTGCGCTCTGTCAGTACATGGCGGGCTCCCCTCTCCGTCACGCTGCTCTGCTGTGTACTGGTGCTTATTCTGACACTAAGGCTGGGTTCACATCCCATTTATGCCATCCATTTAATGTATACATTAACACATGCCTCAGACTGATGCCATACAGTGGCGTCCGTTCACCATACAGTTCCATTGTAAAAAAAAAAACATATGTTGACATATGCATTTTTTACTGGACTCTGCAGGACACAGAGGGGGGGGGGGGGCTACTAAAATTTGCTGTGGGGCCCAGTCAGTTCTAGCTACATCACTGCACATCTCTTTCTCTCCTCCAGGCCTGGCCCTGGGGTGACGTCATGACATGTGTCTCACTGCTGCAGCGGGCCTGAGGGGAGAAGGAGCGTAGGGAGCTATGGTTAGTGAATGACAGGACCGCCGGCTCCCCTGCGCTCCAGCAATGATAGGTATGTGAGGGGGCCACTGGGGGGTCATTACACTGTGAGGGCCCCTTACACAATATAATGACCCCCCAGTGCCCCCCATTTAATATAATGCTCCCCATTGACCCTCCATTTAGTATAATGACCACCAGAGCCCCTATTCAATATAATGACCCCCAGTGCCCCCTCCATACAGTATAACCCCCACTCTATGGTTTTCACTGTTCTTCTATTAGTATTTAAATGCTAAGAAAAGCTGTAATATATTTTTAAATGTATTAAGCATGTATTGTTGTGGCTGGAGCAGGTCCTTATCTTTTAGATGCTCCTGGAATGAGGGGGAAGGTAAACTGGCTTAAGGTCAGCCATTGCTTTGTTTGCAGCTGAGAGGAACACAAGATAGAGGCTGTGAGGAGAACACCTGTATCAAGGGCCTCACGGCTTTGACTAGTCTTAGGCTTCTACCCTTTTGCAATCCATTCATCACATTTTTGCCCAGCCCTGGGAGGGTGGAGGGCTTGCTGATGAGAAATCCTGCCACCATGAACATCGTGACCAGGGGTGTAGCTACCATGGATATGGGGCGGACATACCTGCACAGAGGCCCAGCAAGGCAGTGGTTATTTCCAGTGGTTATTTATTTTACTCCCTTTCTCTTGCAATAGAGAAAACTGGTCATCTTTCAGGGGGGCCCCGATTAGGACTTACTGTGAATCTGCTGCCCGTTCTGCCTATACTCCAAGGTCCTGCAATGACATTATAGTCATGTGATCTTTTCAACAGTGGAAGTGGTGGTAGGACCTGTGATGTGGTCACCATCATGTGAGCAGTCCAGAAAAAGGCAGCACTCAGCAGTGGAGACCTGTGATGCCATGGAATGAATGCAAGTGCCAGAGAAATGCTGGGAGATGTGGTTATTTAACCGGGACTGTATGTTAGAAGGGCTGAAGGTAGAGGAGGGGTGTGAGTTACATGGGAGTGTATGTTATAGAAGATTAAGAAAGAGATTTTTTTTACATGGGACTGTATGTTATAGAAGATTGGGGGGAGACGACTGGTGTTATTTACATAGGACTGTAAGATATAGAAGACTGGAAGGAGAGTACTGGTGTTATTTACATGGGACTGCACTGTATAGAAGACTGGAGGGAGAGTAATTATGTTATTTACATGGGACTGCATGGCATAGAAGATTGGAGGGAGAGGACAGGCATTATAATTTATGGGGGCACTACAGAGAAGATTATAACTCCAGGGGGTACGGTAGGAGGCATTATAATTACTGGGGCAATGCAGAGAACATTATAAATACTGTGAGCAGTGGTGGCAGGAATTACTATTACTGAGAGTTCTATAGAAGTGCCTTATAGACTGGCCTTATATCTATAAGGAGTGCCCTATAGGGGGGTCTTATTAGTAGTGAGGGCACTATAGGGAGCCTTATGACCACTGGGGGTACTATGGGAGGGGTTTCTACTGAGGGCTCTATGTTGGCATTATTATTATTATTATTATTATTGGGCACAGTATGGAGACCATTAATACTAAAGGAGGCACTCTTGGAGAGCATTATCACTATTGTATACTGTAGGGGCTCTGTTACTAATAAGGCTACAATGGGAGGGGAATTACTATTGGTGGGACTTTGAGGACCACTATTACTATTGACAGCAGTCTGGGAGGACTATTACTATGTTGAGACTAACTGTATGGCACTATTATTTCTGCAGTATAGTGTATGTGAACATTGGGGAGCACAGTGGGCACAGTACTGGGGGTAATAGCTGGATAACCATGTGGGGGCACCAGGAAGGGGGGTGATGGAAAGTAAGTAATCTAAGATGTCTGTGTTGCAAACTCTGCAGAGACAAAACATGGCTCAAAGATGTTGTCATGGTGGTCTTGGCTGAATGGAGAAGATAAAGAAAGTTGACGTCTGCATTAGAGGAGATATCACTGGATGTCAGAGGTATGTGGCGCTAAGTGTTAAGCTGAATGGTCGAGCAGCAGTGAGCGGAGGATGCGCTGAGGTGGTGTGGAGGTGACACACTGTCACTGACAGGGGGGCAGAGTTTGAGCACACCATTTTTTAGCACAGTTAGTGGTACAGAGAGAAGTTTTCATTCTGCTGTGAGACAGGTGCTAATAGAGCGTATGTAATCCTATGACTAATTTCAAAATGCTCCAATGCTCATGTTAGAGGGACTGAGTGGGGGAAGAAGGGGTTATGTCCGAGTTCAGTTCTGGATGTTACCGTTACACCTAGAGGCTCCGCTCTCTACAATTACCGCTCCTAGTGAAAATGTCATCACACCTGACCATATCAAAGTTCAAAGGGAAGAGCAGTTATAAAGAGAACATAGCCTCTAGTTGTAATGTTAATGCCCCAATTTGCATATAATAAAACATAATTTTTAACAAGATGTTTTTTATTTGCACATATATGTTTATATCTGTGTTTGTGGTTTTGGGGGGGGGGGGGGGGGGGGGACAGGTACATTCTTTGCACAGGGGCCCTCTGCTGTCTGTGTCTGCCCCTGCATGGAAACAGAGGAAGATTCTGCTATGGGGCACAAACTCAGGAAAGGGCGTGGGAGGAGGACAAATGGATTTATTTTCATGGCTCAGAGTGGTGAGAATAGTGTTCCTAGTCCTGGTATTACTCATCACTCTCTAGTCTACTTCTCCGGGCGAATGCGCTGCATTAAGCCCTCACAGCACACAACTTCAGGATTGGACGCTGTGTGCGTAGGCACACACTATGACCTGATGCTGTGTGACATCAGGTTCCAGTGTAGTATGTACCTAGAGACAGTGCTGCACAAAGAGGACAAGAGAGGTGAGTATTTTTTTTGGGTCCGGTCTGAGGTCTGCATTAAGGGGACCGAAGGAAGGGGACCCATTAGAAAATTTGCTGTGGGGCCTAGTCAGTTCTAGTTACATCTCTGACCGTGACTACCACCTACGTCCTGTCCACTACTACTTCCATCCTCTTCACACTCCACTTAGGTTGATGCAAGACAACTCATTTTATGTCTGTTTAAACCCCAATTTCTCATGAAGGTTTTGATAGCAAAAATACTTCTCTGAATTAAAAAAAAATGTCCACATACCAATTATGTAGTAAGTCATAAGGGTTTAAACCATGTACTTTAATAGAAAAAGTATGAAAATGTGTCAAATAGGTTAATCTATATATAACTCCTGTGTATGTGTTCTGTTTTGCCCTAAGGTGTGTAATGTGCAATGAACTATGTGAAATAACCCTTACATTTTACATAGTGAGGTGTCTGGACTGACTATTCATTTTCAAGCTCTAAACCCAGCTCTGACTCTTTTTAATGTAATTTTAACTCAGACACTGAAGCTTCTTATCTTGAGCACACACCTATTTTAATCTGTTTGATGTGAACTAATCCAATATGCATGGGGACCGCAAATCAGGAAGTCATTTTGGGGAAGAAGAAATAAGTGAAACATTCCCAGGGGCTGTTAATACAGCAGGATGAAATAGAACTGGTACGTGTCTCAGAGATCCTGGCTCTCTCAGTCTCCAGATACAAAAAGTGTACTTTACACTAATACCAAACTGACAATCCATATACTTGTTGCTAAATCATATTTCCTGTTCCTCTATGGATGTCAACATAAGTTTAACATGAATTAATATCTAGTAGACTAATCACTCAAAAGAATGGATACTTGTGAGGTTGAGTGACAAAAATGTTCTATACCCTCAAAACTATGCACAGTAACATTGGCAAATACTGCCTCCTGAGTTTGGCTATTGATGGAACAGACAAGAAGAAGCTCCAGCTAATTGTGGGGCCCGGTTAGGTGAGTTTAAGTTGTTGTCTTGTTGAACTTTTTTTTTAGGGGAACAAAGGGGCATTATAATTGTGTGGGGTACTAAAAAGAGCACATGAGGGCTATAAATGTGCTCATTATACATTGGACAAAATTACTGTGTGGAAGACTAAAAGCACGCCTACTTGGTGGGGCTTCTAGGTGTCACAAAACAAGCTGGCTTAATGGAAAGGAGTGAGTGAACCTACAAGAAGACGTCAGAAAGGTAATAACATGCCACAGGAGCAATACAAACAATACCTGCCTACTATAAGACTTGGGCGATTGGTTATAACAGCCACACTACCTAATATAACAGGAGTTATTATTATTATTATTATTATTATTATTATTATTATAAAACAGACTTTTTTTGGTTGAACTAGCTGGAAACAGCAATGTCACCTGTGATATCTGAACATTTTATTAATGCCACAAAGCTAGTACACAACATCTATATTACCATAACTATCAACCACCAGGGACATCTGATCACGATATTATTGACACACTGTGCATATACTACCTTTGTGGCTATTACTTCCATTCGTGGTGACAGCTTACTTTGGTATTATATTGTAGAAAAGGGTCGGCACTGCCAGAGTGTTTGCGGTGCACGAGTCAATGGGGAGGCGTCCCAAACTTGCGATGAAGAGAAGAAAGACCGGCACTCGAGTGCCGGTCTTTCTTCTCTTCATTGCAAGCTTACTTTGGTGACAGCTTACTTTTTATATTCCATTTTTACATTTCATTTTTATTTTGTATTTTCCATTTTTGTATCTATTTTTTAACTGTTAGGCCTAGTTCACACTTCAGTGTTTGGTCAGTGATTTCCATCAGTGATTTGTGACCCAAAACCAGAAGTGGAGCCTCCACAGACATGAGGTAGACGGGAAAGATCTGCTCCTGTTCTGTGTTTAGAGTTGCACCTGGTTTTGGCTCACAAATCACTGATGGAAATCACTGACTAAACACTGAAGTGTGAACGAGGCCTAATAGGGAGAATAAATTATTAACTACTTATATTACTTGTCTTTCCTCTACTTGCTACCATTAGGCCTCTTTCACACGAGCGTGACGGATTAGGTCCGGATGCATTCAGGATGCGTTCAGTGAAACTCGCACTATTTTGCAAGCAAGTTCAGTCAGTTTTGTCTGTGATAGCATTCAGTGGTTCAGTTGTTTCCGCGCGGGTGCAATGCGTTTTGATGCGTTTTTCACGCGCGTGATAAAAAAACTGAAGGTTTACAAACAACATCTCTTAGCAACCATCAGTGAAAAACGCATCGCACCCACACTTGCTTGCGGATGCAATGCGTTTTTCACGCAGCCCCATTCACTTCTATGTGAAAAACGTAGAATATAGAACATGCTGCGATTTTCACGCAACGCAGAACTGATAAGTGAAAAACAACGCTCATGTACACAGACCCATTGAAATGAATAGGTCAGGATTTAGTGCGGGTGCTATGTGTTCACATCATGCATTGCACCCGCGCGGAAAACTCGCTCATGTGAAAGGGGCCTTATAGTGTACCAGTCTATTAACTAAACCTATACATATATATTTTTTCTGACTGGGTGAGTCAGTTAGACTCTGAGCACCTTGCATGACAATAGACGGGTAAGCATCTATACAACTCTACACTTTTGAAAATAACTCATACAGTACTTGAGTATTAAAAGTATTTACCAGTATGGTGGTAATACAGTTTTTTTTAATAGTGTGCATTATTCAGTATAATTATGGTAGTATATTCAGTCACTAATTGGTGGTAATATTGACAATGTTTACAGTACAGAATTCAAGGCACTACAATACAGAATTCCAAGGAGACACTATAGGGGCACTATCGGGACAGAATTGAAGGTAGATTTGGGTAGATTTAAGAGTTTTATCAGGGCAAACTTAGCATAAGGAGTAAGAGAGGGACTGGTCATTGTCTCAGTTGTTTCATTATGAAGTTATGAATCCTGCAAGAAACTCATATTTTTCTGTATAAACACCCACTCATCTTTTTTTTTTTTTTTTTTTTTTTTTTGGGGGGGGGGGGGGGGGTTTCTACAAGTATTAGTGGCAAAGACTCTTGGGGAAAATACATAGCAGGGAATTGGAAGGGAGCCAAGGAACTGAAAATGACATATTACAGTCTGATAAAAATGGTGGGGAGGTTGAAGACGATGATTGTGGGACAGGATCATGTCATTAGAGGAAGAAGTTGGCGGCCATAGCAGCAGCCATAAGGAGCAGAGGCAACACACATCCAAAACCTCCCAAAAACTCATACTCAGCTTGGGATCTGGTAATGGTGCTGATACTGTGGGAGCAGGCTCAAAATTTGCCATACCTAAGCCAGGCTTGGTTGGCACTATCTCTGTGGAAGTATTTCCTATTTGGCAGTTTTTCTCCATAGTACTGAAAGATAAAAGTAGTATTGAGAAAATCAAAGTCCACAAAGTGGACTTTGATCCGAATTTCAGGATAAATTTGATTGACAACAAAACCAAATTTCCTTGTGCTTCATGGTAGCGAATAGATTTTACCTGAAATAGTATAAAAAAAATCAAAAAAAAAAAAATCAATCAATTTACCTGCTCCATTTGCTCATGAAGGACCGGCCACTGCCATTTTGCTTGAAGATCTTGCACGAAATGCCATGGACGGTGACATATGACTTCACCACGCTGACAGGCATGATGACGTCATCGTAGGCCGTGCGAGATTTTGCGCCAGACCTTTAAGCAAGATGGAGGTGGCCGCCCCATTGCAATCAAATGGATCAGGTAAGTATAATTTTATATATTTTTTTACACTCTTTTATTTATATCAGATGCCGCAATGATGTATGAATGTAGCATCTGAGGGATACAATTGCGCAGCTCCCTTTCATTGCACCCTCTACTTACAAAGAAATGCACTTAGTGACAAAGTAAATCATTGGGAAGTGGATTTATTTATTTTTATTCGCAAAGCAGCCAAATTGAACTCATTGCCATGTGAAAGATCTGCATGAATAAAATAAGCCATGAGCGATCAAACACAAAAATAGGAACCATGGCAGCGCAACAGTATCCTTCCTCTCCCAGTCTCATCTGCGGTAGCCACTCTGCATTCAGTGCAGTGTCCTTGTCATAGTCATCATCACTTACTGCTTCTCCAACTCACACTACTCCTCCTCCAGAATGCTGTCTAGGAAACAACTCTACATGCCTAGCTACTGGCTGGTGTGGAATTAACCCCCACTTGGCGGTGCAGTCACTGCCGTAACACTTGGAGGATTTTACTGACTTTAGGGAGCTGATGACGTGTACTCAACCTAAATGAAAGATACTTACAGTAGCTGGTATTTTTTCTACAAAAAAAGCCATCTCTGTTTTGTACTTTCAAAGCAGATAACTCGAGTCACGTCTTGCAGTTCTTGCTGTGTGGCAAGGTGTACGGCATACATATTAGGACATCGTCAGACATCATCCACAACTCCATCCTCCGTCAGGCAAAACTCCATCAGGCCTCAGACATCAGACAAAACTCCGTCCTCCGTCAGGCAAAACTCCATCAGACATCAGACAAAACTCCGTCTTCCGTCAGACAAAACTCCATCAGCCCTCAGACATCAGACAAAACTCCGTCCTCCGTCACCCAAAACTCCATCAGACATCAGACAAAACTCCGTCTTCCGTCAGACAAAACTCCATCAGACCTCAGACATCAGACAAAACTCCGTCCTCCATCAGGCAAAACTCCATCAGACATCAGACACAACTCCGTCCTCCGTCACCCAAAACTCCATCAGACATCAGACATCAGACAAAACTCCGTCCTCCGTCACCCAAAACTCCATCAGACCTCAGACATCAGACAAAACTCCGTCCTCCATCAGGCAAAACTCCATCAGACCTCAGACATCAGACAAAACTCCGTCCTCCGTCACCCAAAACTCCATCAGACCTCAGACATCAGACAAAACTCCGTCCTCCGTCACCCAAAACTCCATCAGACCTCAGACATCAGACAAAACTCTGTCCTCCGTCAGGCAAAACTCCATCAGACCTCAGACATCAGCTAAAACTCTGTCCTCCCTCAGACATCAGCCAAAACTCCGTCCTCCCTAACTCAAAATACGCCCTACTACACACACTCTTCACCTGACGGAGCTGCTAGCTGCTGGAGAGGCAAAGGACTTGTGATGACGTCATGACCATGTGACGAGTCACGTGTGTGGGAGGGGTCAGATGTGCACAGCAGCTGGTAGAGTGTACAGAACAGTAGCCATCAAATAGAGCTCTGTACTAGAGATGTGTGTGTAACATGCATGTAGCAGAGCTGTGTACTGTGTTACAGAGATGTATGTGTAACCTGCATGTAGCAGAGCTGTGTACTGTGTAGCAGATCTGTATGTGTAACCTGCAGGTAGCAGAGCTGTGTACTGTGTTACAGAGATGTACGTGTAACCTGCAGGTAGCAGAGCTGTGTACTGTGTAGCAGATCTGTATGTGTAACCTGCATGTAGCAGAGCTGTGTACTGTGTAGCAGAGCTGTATGTGTAACCTGCATGTAGCAGAGCTGTGAACTGTGTAGCAGAGCTGTATGTGTAACCTGCATGTAGCAGAGCTGTGTACTGTGTTACAGGGATGTATGTGCAACCTGCAGGTAGCAGTGCTGTGTACTGTGTAGCAGAGATGTGTACTGTGTTACAGAGATGTGTGTGTAGCCTGCATGTAGCAGAGCTGTGTACTGTGTATATAGAGCAGTGTGTGTAACAGCATGTAGCAGAGCTGTGTACTGTGTTACAGAGATGTGTGTGTAACCTGCATGTAGAAGTGCTGTGTACTGTGTAGCAGAGCTGTATGTGTAACCTGCATGTAGCAGAGCTGTGTACTGTGTTACAGGGATGTATGTGCAACCTGCAGGTAGCAGAGCTGTGTACTGTGTATATAGAGCAGTTTGTCTAACCGCATGTAGCAGAGCTGTGTACTGTGTTTCAGAGATGTGTGTGTGTAACCTGGGAACTATAAAAAAAGTGTAAAAAAAGCCCATAAATATTCAGATCACCCCCCTTTTCCCAAAATTAAAATGAAAGACACATCATGGGTTTCGCAATGTGTAAAAACGCCCATTGTATAAAAATATATTCCCCATACGGCAAACAGCAAAACAGAAAAAAAAAAAGAGTCCAAATGTCCGATTCGCCGTTTTTGGTCACTTCATTTGCTACAAAAATGTAAATAAAAAGTGATCAAAAAGTCTTAAACACCCCAGAATGGTATCAGTAAAAAGTTTAGATTGCCCCGCAAAAAATGAGCCCCCATCCAGCTCTGTACACATAATTACAAAAAAGTTATGGGGCTCAAAATATGGCGACAAAAAAAATCGGATATTTTAATTTTTTTATCACTATTAAAACGCAGGAAAAACTATACATATAAGGTATTGCCGGATTCGATCTGACCTGTAGAATAAAAGTAACCAGTCAGTTTTATCGCACATCGAATGTTGTAAATAAAAATCACGTAAAACTGTGGTGGAATTGCTTTTTTTTATTCAACAGGAAGAATGGGCAGTTTTACCATCTGAGAAAATAAAGAGCCTCATCCACAACTACCACAAAAGACTTCAAGCTGTCATTGATGTTAAAGGGGGCAATACATGGTATTAATAACTGGGGTGTGTAAACTTCTGATCAGGGTCATTTGGGGAGTTTGTGTTGTGATTATGATTTATAAAGAGTAAACACCGTTGTTTGACATAAATGGCTTCAGCCGACCACTAACCATGAGCGAGAGAAAAGTGTCCGTGTTATCATTCATATTCTCTGCACAATGGTTAAAGGGTTATTCTCATCTTAATGATCACCGGTAAATCTGTTAATGATTTGACAGTGATAATTTTTCTAAATACATTTTATCACCCAATTCCCATCCTTTTTTAGAAAATAAGTCCCCTCTTACCTGATGTTGTCTTTGGTCTCCCCTGGTCACGGCCACCTCTCCTGTCGAATCCAGCTGGGCCACGCTTGCGCAGAAGACGGAAAATTCTCTCCCGGCTGGGCCGCGCAATGTCCTGAACGCGCATGCCGCTGCGCATGCGCCATGATGACTTCTTCCTGGCCAGTATAGTACAGAGCCGCGAATGCGCACGCCGACTCTGTACTATACAGGCCAGGAATAAGTCACCATGGCACATGCGCGGCGCTGTGCGCGTTCAGGACATTGCGCGGCCCGGCCGGGAGAGAATCTTCAGTCTTCTGCGCAAGCGCGGCCCGGCCGGGAGAAGAATACAGGAAGTGAACGTCACGCTCAAGGAAGGTAAGTATGAAAAAGGGAAGATGAGAATACCCCTTTAAGAAATCATAAATTCTGCAAGGGTATGTAAACTTATCAGCACAACTGTAAGTAGCTGTGTGATATAAATCTGTGGAATATGGGAAGCACAAGAGGATGTGCACCTTAAATCCCATCTTTGTAAGGCCTCTTGCACATGGTCGCTGTGTGCCTGTGGTCGTATTGTGGACCACATACGGCGGTTCCGCAATACACAGGGCACCAGCCGTGTGCATCCCGCATCCGTGATGTCGACCCATTCACTTGAACGGAACAGAAACACGGATCGGATCCCCACAGAAGCACTACAGAGTGCTTCCGTGGTGTTTCTGGCCTCCGCACAGCAAAAAAGTAGAACATATTCACGGACCTATTCAAGTTGAATGGGTCTGGATCTGTCCCGGCTGCTGCACGCACGTTGCCCGTGCATTGGGGACTGCAAATTGCTGTCCCCAATGCACGGAATGGACCAACAACGTTCATGTGCAAGAGGCCTAACACTTGTGATCTGTGTGAAGCGGCATATATGCATTCATGTTGCATGTATTTATTAATTAGGGTTTCCAATTCTGAGTAACTCGGAGTGACAGGAGATTTACAGAATCAGATTTTTTTTTTTTTGTCGTCATATTTTGAGCTCTATAACTTTTTTGTAATTATGTGTACAGAGCTGGATGGGGGCTCATTTTTTGCGGGGCAATCTGAACTTTTCACTGATACCATTCTGGGGTGTTTAAGACTTTTTGATCACTTTTTATTTACATTTTTGTAGCAAATGAAGTGACCAAAAACGGCGAATCGGACATTTGGACTCAGGTTACACACACATCTCTGTTACACAGTAAAAAGCTCTGCTATATGCGGTTACACACACATCTCTGTAACACAGTACACAGCACTGCTACATGCAGGTTGCACATACATCCCTGTAACACAGTACACAGCCTGCTACATGCAGGTTACACATACAGCTCCGCTACACAGCACACAGCTCTGATACATGCAGATTACACATACAGCTCTGCTACACAGTACACAGCTCTGCTACATTCAGGTTACAAATACAGCTCTGCTACACAGTACACAGCACTGCTACATGCAGGTTACACATACAGCTCTGCTACACAGTACACAGCTCTGCTACATCCAGGTAACACATACAGCTCTGCTACACAGTACACAGCTCTGCTACATGCAGGTTACACATACAGCACTGCTACACAGTACACAGCTCTGCTACATGCAGGTTACACATACAGCTCTGCTACACAGTACACAGCTCTGCTACATGCAGGTTACACATACAGATCTGCTACACAGTACACAGCTCTGCTACCTGCAGGTTACACATACATCTCTGTAACACAGTACACAGCTCTGCTACATGCAGGTTACACATACAGCTCTGCTACACAGTACACCGCACTGCTACATGCAGGTTACACATACAGCTCTGCTACACAGTACACAGCACTGCTACATGCAGGTTACACATACAGCACTGCTACACAGTACACAGCTCTGCTACATGCAGGTTACACATACAGCTCTGCTACACAGTACACAGCTCTGCTACATGCAGGTTACACATACAGATCTGCTACACAGTACACAGCTCTGCTACCTGCAGGTTACACATACAGATCTGCTACACAGTACACAGCTCTGCTACCTGCAGGTTACACATACATCTCTGTAACACAGTACACAGCTCTGCTACATGCAGGTTACACATACAGATCTACTACACAGTACACAGCTCTGCTACCTGCAGGTTACACATACAGATCTGCTACACAGTACACAGCTCTGCTACCTGCAGGTTACACATACAGATCTGCTACCTGCAGGTTACACATACATCTCTGTAACACAGTACACAGCTCTGCTACATGCAGGTTACACATACATCTCTGTAACACAGTACACATCTCTGCTACCTGCAGGTTACACATACAGATCTGCTACACAGTACACAGCTCTGCTACCTGCAAGTTACACATACAGATCTGCTACCTGCAGGTTACACATACATCTCTGTAACACAGTACACAGCTCTGCTACATGCAGGTTACACATACATCTCTGTAACACAGTACACAGCTCTGCTACATGCAGGTTACACATACATCTCTGTAACACAGTACACAGCTCTGCTACATGCAGGTTACACACACATCTCTGTAACACAGTACACAGCTCTGCTACATGCAGGTTACACACACATCTCTAGTACAGAGCTCTATTTGATGGCTACTGTTCTGTACACTCTACCAGCTGCTGTGCACATCTGACCCCTCCCACACACGTGACTAGTCACATGGTCATGACGTCATCACAGGTCCTTTGCCTCTCCAGCAGCTAGCAGCTCCGTCAGGTGAAGAGTGTGTGTAGTAGGGCATATTTTGAGTTAGGGAGGACGGAGTTTTGGCTGATGTCTGAGGGAGGACAGAGTTTTGTCTGATGTCTGAGGTCTGATGGAGTTTCGCCTGACGGAGGACAGAGTTTTGTCTGATGTCTGATGTCTGAGGTCTGATGGAGTTTTGGGTGACGGAGGACGGAGTTTTGTCTGATGTTTGAGGTCTGATGGAGTTTTGGGTGACGGAGGACGGAGTTTTGGGTGATGTCTGAGGTCTGATGGAGTTTTGGGTGACGGAGGACGGAGTTTTGTCTGATGTTTGAGGTCTGATGGAGTTTTGGGTGACGGAGGACGGAGTTTTGGGTGATGTCTGAGGTCTGATGGAGTTTTGGGTGACGGAGGACGGAGTTTTGTCTGATGTCTGAGGTCTGATGGAGTTTTGCCTGACGGAGGACAGAGTTTTGTCTGATGTCTGAGGTCTGATGGAGTTTTGGGTGACGGAGGACGGAGTTTTGTCTGATGTCTGAGGTCTGATGGAGTTTTGCCTGACGGAGGACAGAGTTTTGTCTGATGTCTGATGTCTGAGGTCTGATGGAGTTTTGCCTGACGGAGGACAGAGTTTTGTCTGATGTCTGAGGTCTGATGGAGTTTTGGGTGATGGAGGACGGAGTTTTGTGTGATGTCTGATGTCTGATGGAGTATTGCCTGACGGAGGACGGAGTTTTGTCTGATGTCTGAGGGCTGATTGAGTTTTGCCTGACGGAGGACGGAGTTGTGGATGATGTCTGACGATGTCCTAATATGTATGCCGTAAAGGTGAATGCCATGGTGGATACATGGAGCAGTTGTAATGGGCAGGGACAGTAGATGTATTTCACTGCAGCAGTGAGGAAGCGTTGCAACAACAAGGCCAGGTCCTACTGACAACCCACATTTGTGGCGGTCTTTTTGCTACACCAGGTGTTTATCTGCCTCCTCAGAGAAAGGACATTTTCCTGTCCTGACATCATGACATCACCACGTGAGATTTCGCGCTGGATCTTCAATCAAGATGACCGTGGATTAACCCCTGAAAGCCCTCAATGTCCATCTCAGATAAACAAGGCATCAGAGGTGGTCAGTGACGGTGGGGGCGGCCTAATCGCCATTCCCCGTCATTGCGCCCGCTAATTACAAAGAAATGCATTTCAAGATGAAGTAATTCATCACAAAGCGGACTTCTTTTGTGAAATTTTGCAAAGCAGCCGAATCAAAAATTGGGCACAGTATCAGTACCATCACCAGTTCCCAAGCTGACCATAATAGAAGCAAGTCTGGCTTTCCCGTTTTCTTTTTAGCTGTTCTGGCTCTACGTTGCCTCTGCTCTTAATTGTCTGCTGCAGCACCCACCCTCCTCCTTTGATGTTACATCCTCCCCAGCACCCTGTTCCAACCCCCATGTCCTTTGCAACATGGTTACATGTGTTTACTAACATGAGAATAACAATGTCATTTTTGCAGTAAAATGTCTTCAGCAACATGACAACTTGCAGTAATATGACATATTTGTGCAGTAAAAATAAAGGTAGTTCAATAACAGGTATAAAAATGGCTTTATTGCAGTATTGCTTTTGCTGTAACTGCCCATTATCTTGCAGTAATATTCAACACGTTTAAAAACACGTTATCTTGCAGTAATTTGCAAGTTACACTGGTATAATGTACTGATGTGCACAATTACAAACAGTAAATTTAATCTGGTTTTAGGAACAAAAAATGTGCAATTGTCCAGAATTTTGAGCAGAATGTATGCTATTGGGGTGCTGGCAATAAGCATATGAACTTTAGAAACTTTTAAAGTTGTCTGTTCAGTGAGGCTAGTTCCATACTGGCATTTGCATTAGCGATTGTGGTCGAATCTCTGCCAGTTCCCATTATAACTAATGGGGCCAGACTTGCAAACTTCCAGGGATGCCGGAGTGCTAAGAGATCCAGCTGGCTGTTCCCTGCCGCCAAATCTCAAGCGCTAGTGTGAAACTAGCCTTACAGAAAAAAAATATAGTTTTCAGCATCTCTATTAAACACTTACTTCATCAATCCCTCTATATGCTTTCCTTGATCAAATTCTCTGAAATAGAACACCAATACAAACAAAGCATATAAAATAAATTGTAAATGAAATGTAATCCCACCAGAAGTAATCTGTGTATAAAATTCATTTTATCAACATGGAAAACAATATTAGAGGCAAAACACAGTTACGAGGTCAAAAACTTAAAAACATCTCCTATTGCCAGGGGTGTTTCTAAAGTGATTGGAAAATGCAATGTACATAATAACTAAGTGGTAAGTAAATATAATGTAAAAACCAACCATGAAAAAAAAGCCTGTTCAAGACTGGACCACCACAAGGTGGTAGGTGACTGCGAAACATGTGTCGGGGTGTGGTGGTGGTCCGATCTTGAACAGGTTTAATTTTCTGGTTGTTTTGTGCATTGTATTTTCTTACCACTTTGTTATTATATTCTGTATTGTATTTTCCAATCATGTTCAAATATTCTTGCTTGCACATTACAAGATAGTCTCATTTTCATCTCTTGTTCACTTTACAATCATGGTTTACCCCCATTCATTTTCACAGTAAAATGGAGCTGGGTATCATTTTTACGCAATTCGTCCAAAGCAAATTGCAAAAATTTTGAAATCATTTGGCAGGTAACTGACTATTTCATCCAGAAGATACAGCAATGTGAAGCCTCATATCCACAAAGATCTCTCAGGTGCTTCAAATACATTGTTATGGATATAAAGAGAAGGGAACTGAACCAGAACACATTTAAATTTCCAGATGTATCCCACCTTGTTACATTTTTTAAAGGAAATTAATACATTTTGGAAATTCTTTTACTTCTGTCACAAACTTCACTGAGGTACTTAGAAAGGGATAATTAGAATACGAGATGCAGGTGTTGGCGTCACGCTTCATGCTATCCATTCAAAAAGTAAAGCCTCCACTGCTCCAGTCTGACAACTGGCGTCCACATTGATAAATGAATGTATGAGAAGGTAGACATTTGCTTTCCATCTTCTCAGGATAAATCCCCACCAGGGATTATTTAATCAAGTAAGATCATTTTAAATAATGCTTATACTTTCCAGTTCTTTTGATGCCGAGTGCTGGATGTTAGTTTTACTAATTGTGAGTAATACTAGTTAGTAACTAGATAAAACTACATACTATCCTTTATAAACTAATACAATTATTGCTGAACGCCCCACGTGTATACAAGCTCTACAAGTAATTGCATTATGTAAAAAATTTCATCTAAACTGGCACACTAGTCAATTTAGTCAGGGTTGACTGAAAATAAATTGAAGAAGTCGAAGCAATGTTCATAGAGAGGAGAGGAATTACTCATTATAGGACATGCATTAGAACATTTTAATACTAATTCAGCCAAAGAAAACTGAATTCTGGTTTCCAAGTAACAAAACTTCAAGGCTTTATTTGGCTTCCATAGGATTCTACATACAAATATACCTAAGTGTTAACACGGCTGTTAAAGGGTCACTGAGTCTTCAGAAAACTTTTCATATGTTATGGAGACCTATCAAAATTTTTACTCAGTGGGGGTCTGAGTGCTGAATCCCCCATCGATCACTAGAAAAAGGAGAGAGAAGCACTTTCCCCTTACTGCTGGAATTGATGAGTAAATAGTTTTTCTACTAATTCTGTCTTGCTTCCTGTCCTGCAGCATGGAGACAGAGTGCGACATGCCAGTGCTTCTCACTCCTTATTCTAGCGATCAGCGGGGGTCTCACCACTCAGACCCCTCCCCCCAAATGATCAAAACATTACTTTTTTTAATGAAATATAAAAAAAAAAAAATTAAAACTCAGGGACCCTTTAGTATATATGTCTATATACACCTTTCTGGTGCCACTAACAAAAAAACAAACAAACAAAAAAAAATCTATATATACAGTGGGATGCGAAAGTTTGGGCAACCTTGTTAATTGTTATGATTTTCCTGTATAAATCGTTGGTTGTTACGATAAAAAAATGTCAGTTAAATATATCATATAGGAGACACACACAGTGATATTTGAGAAGTGAAATGAAATTTATTGGATTTACAGAAAGTATGCTATAATTGTTTAAACAAAGTTAGGCAGGTGCATAAATGTGGGCACTGTTGTCATTTTATTGATTCCAAAACCTTTAGAACAAAATTATTGGAACTCAAATTGGCTTGGTAAGCTCAGTGACCCCTGACCTACATACACAGGTGAATCCAGTTATGAGAAAGAGTATTTAAGGGGGTCAATTGTAAGTTTCCCTCCTCTTTTAATTTACTCTGAAGAGTAGCAACATGGGGGTCTAAAAACAATTCTCAAATGACCTGAAGACAAAGATTGTTCACCATCATGGTTTAGGCAGGGGAAGGATACAGAAAGCTGTCTCAGAGATTTCAGCTGTCTATTTCCACAGTTGGGAACATATTGAGGAAATGGAAGACCACAGGCTCAGTTCAAGTTAAAGCTCGAAGTGGCAGACCAAGAAAAATCTCGGATAGACAGAAGCGACGAATGGTGAGAACAGTCAGAGTCAACCCACAGACCAGCACCATAGACCTACAGCATCATCTTGCTGCAGATGGAGTCACTGTGCATCGTTCAACCATTCGGCACACTTTACACAAGGAAATGCTGTATGCGAGAGTGATGCAGAGAAAGCCTTTTCTCCGCCCACAGCACAAAAAGTGCCGCTTGAGGTGGGCTAAAGCACAAGCAAGCTTTATTTTGGAATAAGGTGCTGTGGACTGATGAAACTAAAATAGAGTTATTTGGCCATAACAAGGGGCGTTATGCATGGAGGAAAAAGAACACAGCATTTCAAGAAAAACACCTGCTACCTACAGTAAAATATGGTGGTGGTTCCATCATGCTGTGGGGCTGTGTGGCCAGTGAAGGGACTGGGAATCTTGTCAAAGTTGAGGGATGCATGGATTCCACTCAGTATCAGCAGATTCTGGAGACTAATGTCAAGGAATCAGTGACAAAGCTGAAGCTGCGCCGGGGCTGGATCTTTCAACAAGACAACAACCCTAAACACTGCTCAAAATCCACTAAGGCATTTATGCAGAGGAACAAGTACAACGTTCTGGAATGGGCATCTCAGTCCCCAGACCTGAATATAATTGAAAATCTGAGGTGTGACTTAAAGAGAGCTGTCCATGCTCGGAAGCCATCATACCTGAATGAAGTAAAGATGTTTTGTAAAGAGGAATGGTCCAAAATACCTTCAACCAGAATCCAGACTCTCATTGGAACCTATAGGAAGCGTTTAGAGGCTGTAATTTCTGCAAAAGAAGGATCTACTAAATATTGGTTTCATTTCTTTTTTGTGGTGCCCAAATTTATGCATCTGCCAAATTTTGTTTAAACAATTATAGCACACTTTCTGTAAATCCAATAAACTTAATTTCCCTTCTCAAATATCACTGTGTGTGTCTCCTATAGGATATATTTAACTGACATTTTTATCGTAACAACCAACGATTTATACAGGAAAATCATGACGATTAACAAGGTTGCCCAAACTTTTGCATCCCACTGTATGTATATATATATATATATATATTTGTGTGAGGCACTTACGGTAGTACAGTGAAGAACCTAGGAAATCAGGGAATAAGCGTAGTCGGTTGTGGTGTGCCGAAACCGAGGATGAGGTAGGCCTGAGAAAGAAGAGGGCCCACCCAAGGAAAGAGATGTGGAAGAAATGAGTTATTAATGAGTGGAGTGGTGGGAGGGTCAAGTTTAGACCTCGGACGGTGCAGGAGACAGGTAGAGGGGTGCCCTAAATAGGCTGGAGGCGGACCTCAGCCCCTCCCACAAATCCAGGCCAAAGCCTTCACACTTGTGTGAGGCACTTACGGTAGCACAGTGAAGAACCTAGGAAATCAGGGAATAAGCGTAGTCGGTTGTGGTGTGCCGAAACCGAGGATGAGGTAGGCCTGAGAAAGAAGGCAAAAATGAAATAACCAGTTTATTGTATTCGATATACATGAAAGCTCAACCCGACATGTTTTGGAAAGCATTTCTTAACTCCCGTGTTGGATTGGGGATGTAACGTGCGAAAGCGGATGACTTCCAGCGCCCCAATTTCTTAATGACATGAGCCGGGATGTTGGCACTGGAGGCCGTGGACGCGGCCCCGAACCGAAAGGAGTGCCCAGAGTAGTTGGATGCGTTGAGGCCTAGTTGAGTGAGGGATGACCTGACATAGGTCATGAAGGTGGTGGTGGTGAGTACAGACCCACGCAGTTAAAGTAGTGGCTGAAAGGGTAGGAACTTGTGATGCTGTTTGTATGCGTCCAGAACCCCGACTGGGCACCATCTGTTCTGCGTAGGGTAGTATGGAATGTTCACGGGTGAGAGCTGACTGCTTTTGGAGTGAGGTAAGGTTAGGATATAATGATCCCCGTGTTTCGTCAAGTGGGAGGCTAGCAGACAATGTGTGGTTTGGGTCGCCGAGGTCGTGGTGAATTCCCCGGGCCTCAGGAATCCGTAGAAGGCCAGGTACATCGCTGTTTTGATGATGGAGTTGGTATCAGCTTCAAAAGGTCTGGTGTCTAATAAGTCGGATAATGCCTTGAAAATGTGACTGTTAATGGGCAGTCTCTGTGTCGGCCGTGCGGGTTCTGTCTTCTGAATGCCCTTGAGTATGGTTTTGATCTGGTGTGAGGCCATGAAACTGATGTTGTTAGGGTGTATGATTAGCATGTGATGTTGGATGCCGGTGAGATAGAGTTTGATGGTGTTGTATGACAGTTTGAGCTTGAGGTGGCAAAAGGAAGCAAACCCCAGCAGGGAAGTCATGACAAATGGGTGCGTGATGTTGTGTTCCAACAGGAATTTGTTAAACAGTGCAAATGCTCTGTTGTATGACCTGCGTGTGTTGTCTGATAGTGCAGAATGGGATAATGACTGGCTATGGCGCATGATGACATCTAATCCAGAATGAGCTGGTGAAATGACGGGGTGATGGAGGCCGTGGGTGATGCTGACGGGAGAGCCTGATGAAACGCCTGAAATTGGAAACGAGACAGATTGTCAGCTGCTGTATTGCACCTTCCCGGGACGTGGAAGCAGTGTATGAAGAAATTGTTGCAAGCTGCCAACCAAGTAAGCCTGCGCAGGAACCTCATGATTGTGAGGGATTTGGACCGACCCTTGTTAATGATCTGGCAGGTTGCCTGGTTGTCTGAGTAGCATCGGACCGACCTGTTTGCCCATGAATGACCCCACGCCACGGCGGCCGCCACGATAGGGTAGATCTCGAACAGAGCTGAGGTAGTGGAAAATCCTTCCAAACCCTGGACCGCAGGAGGCCAGCTACCCCACAGCCAATCGTTCCCAAAAATGGCCGCGAAGCCTGTGGTGGATGCCGCATCCGACCAGATAGATGGGGAAGAGTCCGATAGCTGAGGGAGGAACATGCTCCTGCCGTTCCAGGCGGACAGAAATCTTCTCCACATCCCCAGATCTGCAGTGGCGTGGGCATCCAGGGGCAGCCTGTGAGAGTCGTGAAGAAAAAGGGGGAAAAGGTGCAGAAGCCGTGAAATGAACGAGCGACCCTGGGGAATGATGCGCATGGCAAAGTTCAGGGAACCCAATAGGGACTGTAACTCCTTGCGATTGCAGTTGCCGAGTTGAAGGTAATTGTCTATGTGGTTGAGAATAACCTGGATCTTCCCGAGTGGCAAACTGGCTTGCATAGAGGCCGAATCCAACTGAATGCCCAAGAAGGTGATGACTGTGTCCGGCCCCTCCGTTTTCTTGGTGGAGATGGGTACCCCAAGTTCCCCGAACAGCTTGATGGTGGCCCTGAGGCTGGCGGGAGGGGAGATGTTTTCCTCCACGAGTAGAAAGTCATCAAGGTAATGCAAGACCATCGGGCATCTTGCTACGTTCAAGAGCAACCAGCATAGTGCCTCCGCGAATGTGTCAAAAATGGCCGGGCTACTCTTGGATCCGAAGGTCAACCGGGAGAAAAAATAATAGTTTCCGGACCACTTGATGCCATGAAGGTGCCACAGTGACGGGTGAATTGGTAGCAATTTGAACGCATTGGCGATGTCGGTTTTGCTGAGCCATGCTCCGACCCCTGCTTGCCTGATGGCGGTGATGGCGTGATCTATGGTGGTGTATTGGAGTGAGAATTCTTCCGACGGAATGAGGGAGTTGAGACTGGGGTCGGCTGAACCGTGTGGTGCCGATAAATCGATGATTAGCCTCTGTTTCTGGGAAGATTTCCCGGTGACGATGCCAATGGGATTGGTGCGCCATGTGGTGAATGGGGGTGTCTTGAATGGACCTAGCACGAAGCCCTCTGCGACTTCCTGGGCTATGAGGGCGTCAATTGCGGTGGGGTTGCCTTGGGCGGATAGGAGATTTGGACATTCCAGGGTGCCTGTTGGCATGTGCAGGATGCCCGTGTGGAAGCCTTCTGTCAGACCCGCCACGAGGAAATCCGTGAGATGTCTGGATGGGTGCTGAGACATGAATGCTGTAAAAACCGGCATATTTATGGTCGATAGATACTGTTTAGAAAACATTTTATTTGGACACATTGACTTGGCATGTGCCCGGAAACAATTGGTACAAATGTGCAACAACCTACACCCGCTATAATTGCAGGATCCCATATTAAAATTGTTGCAGATCTGGGACTTGCCCAGAAACTTGATTGGCCGCCCCAGCTTGTCCCGGGTTGATTTCTCCGTGACCCCGGAGGGGCCGGCCGCTTGAGAGGGGGCTTGTCTGTCCGCCGCGTTCGGGCAGAAATTGGTGGTGTGGGCCGTGGAGGAGCAGTGCACGCAAGCTGGCGTCCTCAGGCCTGCGAAGTGTCGGCAAAAAATGACAGTGTCGATTCTAGCCCAGTTGGAGCGGACTCCGTACTGGGAGAAAGCCCCTGCCACCTTTGCCGAAAAAGATCTATGGTAGTCATAGAATGCCGACCCCCCATATTTGTTGCCCAGGTCCACCAGTTTGTGCATGTAGAGGTCGAGCTCCTCCCTTCTGTTAGGGTAGACCGTGCAGATGACCTCCCTGTAGATGCCGAAAGCCAACACAAATTCTGGAATAGACAGTTTTCTATTGAGGCGGGCATCCCTAGATTTGACCACGACCGAGACATCGTCGTAGGCATAAGTTTTGTTCTCGACAATATCTTGAGAGGCAATCAG
This sequence comes from Bufo gargarizans, assembly GCF_014858855.1. Classification (NCBI taxonomy): domain Eukaryota; kingdom Metazoa; phylum Chordata; class Amphibia; order Anura; family Bufonidae; genus Bufo; species Bufo gargarizans. The sequence continues at coordinate 138,484,893 of NC_058086.1, forward strand.
GAGGGAGGCCAGATTCACATCCTTACCTTCCAGAATGTCCCTTTTCAAGTGCTCCGGTATCATGTGCGCCGGGCTGACTTCTTGGTCATCTGGGTTGATGGATGGCACGCCCACTGGCAAACCGGATGGTGCCGGTGACGCTGCCGGTGGCGGCCCTGCCAAGGAGAGGGATGTGGTGACCGACTCCAGCCTCTCTAACCTGTCGTTGACCCTGGACATGGACGTCATCAAAGAGGCCAGCATGGCGTGTATGTCCCCCGTGCTGGACTGGCTGGGTCCTTCCCCTGCCTCCGCGTTACTGGTTGACGTGCGCAGTAGTCGGAAAAGCTCCGCTTTCCTTGCCGTGGCGGGGAAGGGAATCTGCCGTCTCCTCAATTCCGTCGTGATACGCGGAATTGTCCAGGATCTGATGGATGCTGGGCTGGCAAGATCGTCTCCCTGGGCTAAGGTGATGGATCTGGCCGGAGTGCCAGGAAGGGAAAAGTTCTCAATTCCTTCCAGAGACATGCTAAAACAGAATAGTTTGTTAGTGTGGGGAAACACAGGATCGTGCTGGCAAGCTAGCTATGCCGGATGGCGAAATAATTAAGCCTAGGATGGTGACAGATGAGGCCCTGCTAATTGCCGAGCGGCTTGAGAGGCACTATCTATGAGTTGGCGCGAGGGGTTGATGAGGCCACTGACGTGGTGGCAGGAGTGTGAGGCCTCTCGGTGACTTGTAAGACAGGACTAGGGAAAGGGAGTGACAGGTGAGGCCCTCTCTATGCAACAGCGAGGCGGCTTACTAACGAGTGGCGCGATGGGCGGCTGCCTCCGAGCGTGTGAGGCGGGGTGTTGGCCTCGCGGACCACTGACTGATGGCGAAGCCAAGAGGGGGTTACTCTAGTGGGATTCCGAAGCCCCTAATGCCAGCACGCTGACCCTAACGGGATGGAGTGAAATGTGGGAAAAATAAATGATTGAGCAGGTGTACGTACCTGGTAGCAAGAAAAAGTCACAGGATGCGTTCAGCGTAAATAAGTCTAAGCTTGACCGCCTAAAAGAGGGGTAGACAGAAGTGTTATGACGAGAGTTGACTGTGGTCTGAACGTTAGCATGACCTGAGAGGATTGCGCCGTGAGTTGCAAATGGTGACCCGGTATGGTGGATGGTATGCGAAATGAGGCCCTGTGCCGTGGCGGAAGGTGTGAACGCGGACCCCCCTGTTTTTTTTTTTTTTTTTTTTTTTTTTGGCGGGTTCCACTGAGATATTAATGTAGCAATGAAACCGGGGGTAGTTTGATTTTGATTTTTTTTTTTTTTTTTTCATGTGGCGGGTTTATTATTTTATTTTATTTTTCCATATGGCGTTTTTTTTTTTGTTTTTTTTTTACATATGGCGGGTTTATTATATTTTTTTTTTTATTTTTATTTTCATATGGCGTTTTTTTTTTTTTTCCTTTTATATCTGGCGTTTTTTTTTTTGTTTTGTTTTTGTTTTTTCCATGGCGGGTTTTTATTTTATTTTTTTTCTTTATATATGGCGTTTTTTTTTTTTTTTTTAGTTTTTTTCATATGGCGGGTTTTTATATATATATTTTTTTTTACATGGTTTTTTATTTTTCCCATATGGCGTTTTTTTTTTTTTTCCTGGCGGGTTGTTCCGGTGGTTGTATGATGCGTTTTGAATGGTGTGGATTTTATTGTGGTGGATTTTATGGTACATGGATGTGGCGTGGCGGGTGTGTTCCCTGCTGCAGGCTTGAGATGATTGACTTGCGCCCCCCCCTGAATGTGCTGGCTGATGGAGGGGAGCGGTAGCTGGATCTGTGGTGCTGGTGCAGGGGTGTGCAGCGGCACCCCTCGGCTCCCCCCCCCCCACACGCACAGCGCACGTGCGCGGCACCTGTGGCCGGCCGCCAGGCTACCACGCATGCGCCGCCGCGGCCGCGCGCGCGCAGCGCCCCCGCCGCGCATGCGCAAACCGGGCGTCGGGACGCGGCGGTCGCCATCGGCAGCGCGGCAGGAGGACGGAGGCGCGGGGAAGAGAGGGACCGCGGCACTGGTGTTTGTATGTGGAGGGGGAGCGTGTGGAGCGGCCGGGTTGCGGCGAGCATCTGGTAACAGTGAGAGGGCGGGCGTGCCGCTGAGCTGGGCGAGGGGTGTGAGGGGAAGGAATGTGTGGGATGATGGTGAGGAGGGGAACGGCGTTGGTGGCTGCCATGGAAACCTGGTACACGTGTTTGGCAGCGCTGGGAGTGGGGATGCGGTGTGGTACGCGTGCATGCATGACCGGAAAAAGTGGCAAACATGAAACCGTGACTTGGAGTGAAACTGTGACATGGTTGACAAGGAAATGGTGAAATGAACGAGCTGGTACAGGGGCAGCCGTGAGGCCCTGTGCTGTACCGTATGACAAGACTCACAGTTTAACGGGCAAAACGGGACCCGCAAGGAACCAGGTCTGTTTGTTTTCTCTATGGCACATATTTGTATAATGAACTGGAAATGACCAACACTTGGCCTTATACCTGTATATATCATGCTTGTTTTACTATTTTCATGGCCATGAGCAAGAGTTGCCTTGTATGTTGGATTTTATGGAGCACAAATATAGACTTGGAGTTTTATTCCTTGGGAGCTGTAATTCCATTTTCTTTGGATAGACTTTATTTGTGACTTATATTTCCGATGCCTAGTGCCTCAGGGTAACCTGGTTACACAGTTTGCATACTAATACTAGTCTTACAAAACACACAAAAAAACTTTTTTATAAAAGTAGTACTGCATCCACATTAGGACATCTTCAAATGCAAATCCAGCACCTTTACTTCATTGTCATTGAACCATTTCTTTGCCAATCTCGACATGCTTCGGGTTGTTGTCCTGCTGGAACACTATTTTGTCCTTTTCATATCCATAGTTCTCAAGTGTACAAAGTAACCCGTCTTGTAGGATACTCACATATAGCTGAGCATTGAGAATACCATCGATCCTGGTAAAGTATCCAACACCTTTGGCTGTGAAACAACTCCATATTATCAGGCTTCCTTCATTAAACATGACAGTTCCTTTAATTTCTCGATCCATTAGCCCCTTATTGCCAGGGTTCTTCCAGAACCATTTGCACCCATCAGAGCCCAGTCTATTGACTTTTGTCTCGTTACTCCAAATCACCCTTTTCCAATCTCTATTGTCCACTGTTCGTACCTTTTTGCAAACTCGAGCCGTTGCTTCTTATGACGATATTGAAGTTGACTGTTTTTGGGCCACCATTCCAGACTTGTGTATAGTGTGTTGCACAGAGTTTGCATGGATGTCTGTGATCTCACTATGATGAAGCATACCAGCCACTAGTGTTAAGCGCGAATATTCGTATTGCTAATTTTTATCGCGAATATCAGCACTTCGAGAATTTTTCGAATATTTAGAATATAGTGCTATATATTTGTTATATAGAATATTTGTAATTTTTTCCATCTGAACACATGATTCCTCCCTGCTTCTTGCTTGGGGGCCATTGGCCCACAAGAAACTTCAGCAGGGAGAAATCATGACTTCAGATGGAAAAAAAATTAAGAATATATATATATAAAAATGAATATATAGCACTATATTCAATATAGTGCTATACCATATATTCGTATTTTAGAATATTTGTCATTTTTTTTCATCTGAAGTAAACACTGTTCACTTCAGATGAAAAAAAAATGACGAATATTCTAAAATACGAATTTATAGCACTTTATTGAATATAGTGCTATATATTCCTTTTTAGAATATTTGTCATTTTTTTCCATCTGAAGTCTTGATTCCTCCCTGCTTAAGTTGCTTGTGGGCCAATAACTCATTGGCCCACAAGCAAGAAGCAGGGAGGAATCATGTGTTCAGATGGAATAAATGACGAATATTAGATATAACGAATATATACTATATTCTATAGAGCTATATATTTGTTTTTGACCCACGGCTGTATTGATCGTGTAATATACGCATATTACTTGATCATTACTTTGCAGATTTTCACGTAAAAAAAGAATGTAGAATATAACTTATATATAAATTCGAGAATATATGACAAATAGGGATGAGCGAACCCGAACTGTATAGTTCGGGTTCGTACCGAATTTTGGGGTGTCCGTGACACGGACCCGAACCCGAACATTTTCGTAAAAGTCCGGGTTCGGTGTTCGTCGCTTTCTTGGCGCTTTTTGATAGGCTGAAAAGCAGCCAATCAACAAGCGTCATACTACTTGCCTCAAGAGGCCGTCACAGCCATGCCTACTATTGGCATGGCTGTGATTGGCCAGTGCAGCATGTGACCCAGCCTCTATTTAAGCTGGAGTCACGTAGTGCCGCACGTCACTCTGCTCTGATCAGTGTAGGGAGAGGTTGCAGCTGCGACGTTAGGGCGAGATTAGGCAGTGATTAACTCCTCCAAAATACTTCATTCAGCGATCGATCTGCAGCTGTGGATCATTGAACTGCTGCTATTCAATTGCTCACTGTTTTTAGGCTGCCCAGAGTGTTTTTCAGTCACTTTTTTCTGAGGTGATCGGCGGCCATTTTGTGTCTTGTGGTGCGCCAGCACAAGCTGCCACCAAGTACATTTACCATCAATAGTGTTGTTAC